>NC_048289.1:28509539-28809539 GCF_009762535.1 Notolabrus celidotus
AACAGGCAGAAACCACGAGCAGAACCAGACTCATGTCAGACAGAAATCTGCCTCGAATACCTGTCTCACCACTACCATCTCTCCCTCCTCATCTCCCTCATCTTTTCTATTTATATCAATATTGTAAGGTGGGGAGAGGAATGGTTGCATCATTACATGTCTTGTCCACATTGCAGACCCCTGCTTGTGCTCGTGCATTAGCAACCGTACCATGCTGAGGCTCACTTCTTCCAACCAGGCCAGGGCAGAGGAAGTGTAGATATGGAGCACTCACACTAGTCAGGCTTGGACCAGCTCTTAGTTATGCTGCTATAGGCTTAGCCTGCCAGGGGAACTAACACCCTGGGATCCTGTCTTTCCCTATCTCTCCTCCTCACTTATTTTTTCCTGTCCCAGTAAAGTTACTAACCTAAGACCTTTCTGGAGTCCCTGAGCTCCCTTGTCTTGTGGGTTCCTCTGGATTTCTGCCGTAGACGGCCTGCTGCTGTGGACGTACCAGACTCCAGCTGCAACAGCTACTACTATCCGTCTCATCGTTATCATCTCTTCGGTCTCGGTCTCAGCAGATGTGTGTCTAACATGAGTCTGGTCCTGTTGGAGGTTTCTGCCTGTTAAAGGAAGTTATTTTTCTGACCCACATAGCTCTTACTGGTCAGACATCTTTGTATCTTAAAGAGCTCATAGTGCCCTATTACCCCTCTAGAGCACTATGCTCCCAGCATGCAGGTCTGCTCGTCATATCTAAAGTCTCTAAAAGTAGTATGGGAGGATCAGTTACCAGGCCCCTCTCCTTTGGAATCATCTACCAGTCACCCTCTCTACTTTTAAGAGTTAAAACTTTCCCTTTTGATAAAGCTTATAGTTAGAGCTGGCTCAGGTTTGGACCAGGTCTTAGTTATGCTGCTATAAGTGCCATTAAAGTTACTAAACATAGACCTTTCTGGAGTCCCTGAGCTCCCTTGTCTCGTAGGTTCCTGCTGCCGTGGACGTGCCAGACTCCAGTGGCTACAACTACTACTATCCATCTCACCACTATCATCTCTCTCTGTCTTCATCTCCCTCTATCCCTCTCTCCAACCCGGTCTCAGCAGATGTGTGTCTAACATGAGTCTGGTCCTGCTGGAGGTTTCTGCCTGTTAAAGGAAGTTTGTCCTTGCCACTGTAACTTGCTAAATGCTGCAAAGTGCTCTGCTCATGGTGGATTAAGATGAGATCAGACTGAGTCCTGTCTGTAAGATGGGACTGGATCTTATCCGGTCTTGATGTTGGGTTTTTGTTAATAATAGAACATAGAGTGCGGTCTAGACCGGCTCTGTTTGGAAAGAGTCTTCAGATAATGTCTATTGTGATTTGGTGCTATATAGATAAAGATTGATTGATTGAACATGGGATTCATTTCTGTCTGTCTTCTTTCAAATGAAGGAGTTCCCACATCTCAGCAATGAACTGAAATATAAATAATGTTAGATGGAGGGAAATAGCATCCAAATTGTGGCAAATGGTAATGATCCTTCAATTTTCTTCCAGTTTAGTCCCAGGAGATGCTTCTATGCTTCTGTCTGCATGAGTCATGACGTGTAGCTGCTGCTCAGGCCGCTGTAATTGTCCTCTCTTCCTCTCTAACCTAAATGAGCCTTGCAGTGTGATGCTTTTTTTTCCTGTAAAGCGGGGCTTTGTGTCAAGAGACTTGTGTTCAACCATGTGTGTTCATCTGTGTCTGTGCTTACACCTGTGCGTTGGTGTATTGTATAGTTCGTGGACAAAGAACACGATGTACATGACCGTATATGCCAATTAACTCAGGAGCAGCTGACTGAGCACATGATTTGTTCTTTCAGTGACATTTTACAGACACGGCATGAAATATTCTCCAAACTCAGGATGGAGCTGCTGCATCCCATTACAGGGTCTGAATATACAGACTGAAAACACCACGGAAGGATACGTTCAATTCAACAGCTCCTCGCAACCAAGCTGAAAAACTTCCACAGGACTTTTGGAGGGCTCTTTTTTTTGCAGCCCTCAGCATCCCGAGTCCCACTGCAGCCTGGTGAATTGTTAAATGGTGTCCTAGTGAGGGCACCTCTGCAGCTCACCTGGTAGAACGTGCTCTCCATGTATTAAAGCTGTGTCCTCAACCCAGCAGCACGGATTCTATTCAACTCAGGCCATGCCTGTTCTGTATGTCATCCCTCCTCTCCTCTCCATGACTCTCCTGTCTCTCCATATCTGTCTCTGTTGTATACAAAGCAGAACTTCTCACCCACCCCCTCAAAGAAAGACAACCTAGATTTCTGTCGTGAATAAATCAATTCGTTTGCAAACTTGAGCATGTTGGTCGCAAGGAAATCTGGTTCATACCTCTGACGTAAACCAGAAGTCTCTATGTAACTTATTATTTACAGTGAAACTGAGACTCACAAGATATGAATATCTGGCTGCAAGTTGTTCAGCTCTAACTGCGGGCTACACCTTGAAATATGGAAAGAAGTTGGCCATTGTTCCCAGAAGCATAGATCATCGACAGACAGCCGCTAATGGGTTCCAAGGTTGCTTTCCCTACAGAAGTATTTGAATTCAGGTAGATCCCTAGTGAAGTAGGTTCTTCACTGAGGCAATCCTGAAGTCCAGGATGTCCACTTACATAATCAATGCAAATCAGTTAAGAAGCAAAGTTTAAAAAACATCAGCAAAAATGAATGAGACTACTTCAGTTCCAATACCCCAAAAATGTCTCAAAATGCAGTTGAACAGGCTCTTGATAAACAGATGTGAAGTCATCAATCTGCTCCTTGTATTTGCCAAAGAATGCTTCATATTACTCTCTGCACCACCGGTTTCTAAGTCAGAGAACTACCTTTATCTAATAACAGCAAACCTTCTCCAATTGCCACAAATATATTCCATTGCTCCAGCAAATAGCATGAGTCTGCAGATCTGGAAGCTGTAGATTCGGGACTGCATATCTAGGACCGCAACTCTAAAGCCTGGTTTATACTTCTGCGTCGAAATGACGACGTAGCCGATGCTGTAGATCTGTTTAGCATACCATACCTAGGCAGAGGCCTAAGCATGTAGCCAAGGCACACCTCCTCCAAAATGTAACTACGTGTTGAATTGACGTGGACCACAAGCCCTGTGATTGGTCAGCTTGGCTGCATTGTTTTCCTTGCATTTTTAAAAAAAATTTAAAGTTATAGTTTTGGGCATTTTTGCCTTTAACGGGTAGGACAGCTGCAGAGAGACAGGAAATGTGGGGAGTAGAGAGAGGGAGAGGACATGCAGTAAATGGTCGAGGCTGGAATCGAGCCTGCGACCTGGGACGAGGGCTATAGCCTCTGCATATGGGGCGTGCACTAAGACCGCTAGGACAACGGTGCCCAGTTTTTCTTGCATTTACAGCACTTCCAGAGTCTTACATCGGCCGTGCATTTCATCTCCTTTGACGTGTCCTCTCTAGTCTTCCCAGTAATCATTGCTGTATGATAAACAGAAACATGTATCAGCTGTAGATCTGTTAAGACTCACTGTTAAAAGTAAACGGAAAATGTAGCGGGGCCGGAAACAGATGACCTGACTATCAAAGAGACCACACTGCCCTCAGGCGATGATACCACCTAATGCTTTGGATCAAAGGACTGGATGTTTAGTGCCTAGTGTATCCTGTACTAGTGTGAAACCATGCCTAACCTTAACTCTACTGTAACCATAACTATTGCAACAACACTGTCTTGAAACTGCAGCTCCCGACTCTGCAGACACACCCTACTGGCTCCAACTTCTGATACCTGCCACACACAATTGATACATCTTCTCATCTCATTTCCTCTGTCCTTGCATGATCACACAGGTTTCTCACGGCGTAAGGCTCAACATTCATCTCAATGTTCTGCAGAAGAGCAAGGTGGGAGCGAGAAAAAGACAGAGACAAAGAAGATAAATGAGCTGCACCTCCTGACAGATAAATAACTGCAGACAGGAGCTTCTGTTTACGTCCAACACCAACAACACAGAACTCCTCTCCTCCATGTTTCCATTACACGAAGCCTCAGAGAGCCCAGGGAGCGCTAATGCAGGTTTCTCCCTCCACAGAGGCAAAGTAAATATCAGGAAATGATTACTTGGAAATAAGCGCCATTTATTTGGCCTGTCAACAAATGCAGGGAAACATATAGCCCAGACGCCACAGTGCATTGTGGGAACTTGGCAAGTTTTCTTGTGGCTATCAGCAAGCTGTATGGCTGAATAAACATGATAACAAATGGTAGGAGTGAGACAGCTAAAGAAAATAGACTATCTAGAACACTCCTTTTAAAGTAGGGCAGTGTTTAAGATGAAGAACATGAAAGAGATGTTCAGAATCAACATGTTAGTATCCTCACAAACAAGGAGTCCATATCTACCCTGATATGATCTATACTCTCTCCCAGGCTCTGACGGTTTCTGAGGTAAATTATGACAAACATCCTTCAGCTTTACGTACCTCCTGTATGTTCACACAGACGCAGATGAATCATAATTTTCTCCTTTCAGGGTTGTCAACACAGCAGCCATGGAGATAAAGACACACTGAGGTTCCAGTTTAATAGGTATGCTACACCTTTACAAGGTGACAGTCCTATACAAATCCTGCAGTATATCATAGCTGCAGCGTTTCACACCTCTTCTATTGACAGTGGAGTTTATAAGTGCCTCTGCCATTTATGGTTCAGGCTCTATGCTGAAGTACAGTTTGAATGTGCATGTGTTGGAGGAACTCTACTTTTTACTGCATCTGCACAATAACTGAAGTGGAATGTGTAAGGGATAATGTTTGGTTTGCAGGTAGTTATGGGTAAGAGAATTCCAACAGGGTGGAGAAGATCCTGATGTGATGTAAATCATTTATGTCGATTTTAAAAGTAGTCCCAGTGATTCCACGTCAGTCAGCGTTCCATGGTGATGGATTCTTATCTGCGGGGGATTGAACATGAAACTGTCCTCATTCAGCTCTCCTTCTTCTCTGAGCTCTGCTGTTCACACACCTTTAAAAATAAACAAATGTCACAACTTTGAACCCTGCTGCTGTCATCACCACCGCTCACAGTCTACAGTCTATGAAAGAAAGGTACTTTATTAATCCCCAGGGGGGAAATTCATTTTTTCCACTCATGCTATTTTGGACATGCTACACATGCAGGTTTTTTTTTTGGTATATATATACAATCATGCACACACATGCAGTGAACATGCTTAGGGAGAGATGTCAGAGTGAGGATGCTGCCATCAACCAGCGCACCCCGAGCAGTTGGGGGTTCGGTGCCTTGCTCAAGGGCACCTCGGCAGTGCCCAGGCAAGTGAACCAGCACCTCTCCAGCCACCAGTCCACTTGCCAAACTTCGTCCATACTGGGACTCAAACCGGCGACCCTTCGGTTCCCAAGCCAAGTCCCTATGGACTGAGCTTGTGGCCCCTGAACTGTTATTCCTTCACTCTGTGTTTTGGTCGGGTCACTGTGTGTTTACTGGGACTTGTCTCCATGTCATCGATACGCAGACAGGCTGTTACTGGGTCACTTAGGGTCCAATGCTGCAAGTGCAATTTTTAACTTTCACTTTTGTTTATGGAGCAGTTCCCATATTAGCACTGTGTCAGCTGTAGGACCCTAGAATGCACCAAAACGGTGTGTTCCAAGTTTGCTGCTCAAAGACAAGTGGATGGTGAAAATCAGCGATTGAAAGAAGAATGGAGTGAAACTTTTGAAATCACTCACCCTCCAACCACCACAAGACCCATGTGCTTAATATGCCAGGAGAGTATCGCTGTGCTGAAGATTTCCAATATCAGTCCCTCCAGGAAGTTGCGATTTCACAATCGCAACTATCAACGCAAATTCAACCAATCAGTGCGATTTTTTCGCGGCCTCTCAATTTTAGACAATCACCGCAACTTTCCTGCAAATTTGACCAATTATCTTAATCTCAGCCCCTGCACGTCATCGGTTTAGTCATCAATTTGACTTCCTTGGAACATAAACATAAGTCCTCACTTGATCTCAGTGTTAGCTTGGTCTCTACCTCCAGCAGGTGTGCCTTATGAACCAGCTCTCCTCACCTCTATGCATCTGTCTCATCTTCATTGATGATTTTTACCCCCCGGTGTGCGTTAGTGACAAAGACACAACCGGGGGACGTCTGTTTAATATTTGAGGTTTGACGTTTTTGCCGCTATTACCGTAAAAAGCTCCACGTCTACAGCTTGATTTATTCCAGTTTGGTGATACATCAGACACATTCAGTAAGTTTTGATCAACTCCTTGTCATCAAAGATGCAGATTCGTTTCAGAGTGCCGTGAACTGTCTGTGCCTCTGTCACTGTGAGGTGCATTCAGGGACCGTCGTAAATGTGCAATACAATCCTTTCATGGCAATTTTCTGAGAATCAAGAGAATCAAAATACAGTCAGTGGTCACATCAAGGATGTTTTCTAAGAACAACTGTAATTTAGCATGTTTTTATCCTTTGTGCAGCATCTTTGAGTTTTCAGAAAAGTGCTTTATAAATAAAATGTATTATTATTATTAATATTATTATTATAAATCTTAACTAAGAGAGCTGTTCACATTCTTTATTCATTAAAAGATACAGATTTAACAGAGCACTTTTATATAGCAGAGAAAGATCTGCAGACTTTTTATGACCCTCATGTTCAGACTGACATGTGCCCTGCTTTTCTCTCTCTCTCTGTGAGTGGGTGTGTGACGACATTTCACTCTATCTATAGAGTTTATAAACTTTTTATGAAGTCACCACTGGGCGTATTTTTCAGTGATTATATTTCTATTAACAACCTGTAAAAAAAACAACTACAACAACAACCCTTGGACTGAGGCTGTTCTTTATTTAACTCTTTGATGTTACACACTGTATACGCCTCCGTCTGTGAAAACCCTGAACATGCTTTTTAATCCTCAGGGGAGCGAATGCAGCAAACAAGCGCACTGATCTATCTGCTACACCAATTACGTCTCCTTATCCTAAAGTACATATGATTATTCATACATTTGGTGTTTCCTGCATTACAACCACTCGTGCTGGAGGAAGGTGCCGCTGCGAGAGGGGGTCAATTTTCTCCGGCTGAATGAATGAGTGGTTGGAGTTGGTATGCCATGGGTGACTGCGCTCTCCAGCAGACCTCTAAGTCACCAGACAGCAGCTATTAGTGTATCGCCTGAGCCCTGAAGGGATGTTTCAGCCCTCATCAGGCAGTAATGAGCAGAGGGAGAGGGAGGTATACAGGGTCATGTCTTTGCTGCCGGTCTTCTCCCTATAAATAATATATACTCAAAGATCTGTTTAGGATCAAAGGCGTGCATACTCTCAGTCTGCCTAGCACGGCATGCATGCAGACACGTATACGAAGTCCTGAAGTACTCTTTAGTCTGAGCGAGACAGAAGACCCAGTTAACCAGTGTAGCCTGATAAAGTTAAACGGATGTACAAGCACATTTTAATCTGTTTGATATTAATAATAGATACAAAGCTCAACAGGTTAAAGCATATACACTTTTTAATATTTCACCACTATAAGACACATACAGCCGCCGCTAATTTGCTTTGTCAGAGACTTCTAGTAGGAGATGAGTCGGCTGCTCGCATTAGATTTTAAAATGTAGAAAATAAATCATGCAGTCTCTTTCTTACTACTGGTTCAGACCTCATGTGACCCCATTATTCTATCCTCTTATGAAGTCCATGTATTTATATTTCCCATAAAACCCAAGGCCAGTGTATACCCTTCTTATTTTTTGTTGTGTGGTATGTTGTATTTTTTAGGATATTGTTTGCTTTGGGGCTGTCTTTCAGTAATGTACCCTAATGGCCAAATTCCACCAGATCCATGTCCAGTCTGTCTCTGATCCATCACAGCACAGGATCTGATAGGTTTCTATTCTAGTCAATGTGTTAACTTCCACTGGATCCGCTGGGGCAGGACGCATCAATCTCAACAGAGCAGATGGAGCGGGACAGGAAGTCAGGTTTCACCAAAACAAAATGAAAACATCCGGTTAATTTTCAGAATAAAACACTCTGTGTTCTCACCAGATCGTATTTCACTTAACTACAACAACAAACCAAAGTCATGATGAGCGGAGCCAGGCCTGGAGTCAACAGGTCAGAGGTTTTCAGAGGACCAGAAAGACAACATGGATGAGGAGAGGAGGAGGAGGAGAATCCTTGATTCAGTGATTACCGCGGGAAAACCTCGGTCACATGACTCCAGCTGTCCAGCTTTCCTGCTCTGGGCTGGGTTCTGAAAACGCAACTGGTGGGTGTTGACACACGAGAGAGCATGGAACTGGACCGGAGGACATGGAAGTCTGGCGTAACACCAGATCTGTGTCCGGTCTGTTTGGTCTGTCCGGTCTGTTTTGTCTGTTTCCAGCTCTGTGCTCCCTCGACCTGCTGGATCAGAGACGCAGCCGGACCACAACAAAGCGGATCCAGTGGAAGTTAACACATTGACTAGAATAGAAACCTATCAGATCCGGAGACGGACTGGACACGGATCTGGTGGGATTTGGCCGTAAGAGGTGAATTTCATCCAATTAGGCTTATTAATTAGATCAAGTTGAGGAAATGTTGTAACTTTTAATATATAATGAAAAAAGAAACATGCCAGAGGATCACCATACATTTTCAGTTATTAAACGAGGCAGCAATCTTTGCCCACATTAAATGCAGTAAAAACACTACAACTAATGTAATTATATGCATTTCATAAGCAGGGTGCAGGGTGACAATGTCATAAATGTTCCTTGTTCTCTGCAGAGAATAACTTCTATCAATGTTATAATTAATACTCATTTGAAGGAATCTAAAGACCCGTCTTTAAGGAATCCTATTTTTTGGAAAAACACTAAACACAACATAGAAAACTGCTGGTTGAAGAAGACATCTAGCATACTCAGAGTGACATCATGCCTACACACACACACACAAATTAATTTTGCATTGGTTGCTTTGGTTTAGCTCATACTGTTAGCACTACGACAGTGACTCAAAAACCACTAAAGACTGTCGCCCTGGGGAACAAGATCATCCAGATCAGAGGAGAAAATACGGCTGTGTGAAATTAATAAGATTGGGAACTGAAAATGAGATCGCTTTTACTGCAGTTAATGGACCAAAACTGTGTTATTGACCAAAAGATTGCCTGACAGGAGGATCTGTAATGCTCTGATCTCTGAACTCTCAGGATGACTCACAGCTTTGAGTCACGGTTTGGCTGAGATCTGTGAGGACCCCTTCGCGATGAGATCACAGCTGTGAGGAAGAAAGATGGAGGAAGGTCAGAGGAAGAGGTCTGGGTGTGTGTCAGTGTGCGGTCGAGGATTCATCACTGAGATTTATTGGTTATGGTAAAGACATGCTGTCGAACAAAGAGAATGTAATACACCGATCAACCGTTACATTATTGAACTCATTGTCAGGTTCCTCCAGGACACCTTCTTCCATGGCTCTACGGTTTAACTCACATGCCCTTTGTGGGTGCTTCTGGTTGTGGAGAGGGATCATCATGGGCTTCAATATGACCAGAATCATAGCTGCTAACCTTCCCTTCCAACAAGCATCAGTGTGCCTCTACTGGTTTTCAGTCTTTAGACCACTTTAGGCAGGAACATCCCACAAGAGCTGCAGTTTTGGAGATGCTCTGACCAAGTTGGCTAGCCATCCAAGTTTAGTCCTTCACAGAGTCATTGGCCCATGTTTCAACTTCAAGGACAAAGGCTTACTTCCTGTCTGACACATTCCATCCACTGACAGACCCCATTGTAAAGACATTATCAATGTTATTCACTTCACCAGCTAGTGGGCATGATGTTATGGCTGATCAGGGTATGTAAACTTCATTATACTAACCATAGACCTTTCTGGAGACCCTGAGCTCCCTTGTCTCGTAGGTTCCTCTGGATCTCTGCTGCTGTGGACGTGCCAGACTCCAGCTGCTACAACTACTACTATCTGTCTCCCCACTATCATCTCTCTCGCTCTTCATCTCCCTCTATCCCTCTCTCCAACTCGGTCTCAGCAGATGTCTGTCTAGTATGGGAGGTCGAGCCTTCAGCTATCAGGCACCTATCCTTTGGAATCATCTGCCAAACAGGATCCAGGAGGCAGACACCCTCTCTACATGCAAGAGTAGGCTTTTTGATAAAGCCTATAGTTAGAGCTGGCTAAGGCTTGGACCAGCTCTTAGTTATGCTGCTATAGGCTTAGAACTAGCATATCGGATCCTGTCTTTCCCTCTCCCCCCTATCACTTACTTTAACTATTCCTATCCCATTAAAGTTACTGACTATAGACCTTTCTGGAGTCCCTGAGCTCCCTTGTCCCGTAGGTTCCTGCTGCTGTGGACGTTCCAGACTCCAGCTTCTACAACTACTACTATCCGTCTCACCACTATCATCTCTCTCTCTCTCTCTCTCTCTCTCTCTTCATCTCCCTCTATCCCTCTCTCCAACACAGTAGGTCTCAGCAGATGTGTGTCTAACATGAGTCTGGTCCTGCTGGAGGTTTCTGCCTGTTAAAGGAAGTTTGTCCTTGCCACTGTAACTTGCTAAATGTTGCAAAGTGCTCTGCTCATGGTGGATTAAGATGAGATCAGACTGAGTCCTGTCAGAAGGGACTGGATCTTATCCTGTCTTGATGTTGGGTCTTTGTTAATAATTTAACATAGAGGATGGTCTAGACCTGCTCTGACTGGAAAGAGTCTTCAGGTAGCATTTGTTGTGATTTGGCACTGTATAAATAAAGATGGATTGATTGATTATAATGGAGATTTTAGAGCACTTCATGCTTCTATGTGCTGACAAGCTTTATGAAGATGCTGATTTCCTTTCCCAGCAGGACTTGGAACCTGCCCACAGCGCCAAAACTACCACTAAATGGTTTGCTGATACTGTGCCTGACTGGGCAGCCAGCTCGCCTGACCATATAATGAATAAAGAATATAAAAAAGTTTAGATTTGTTTATTTAATTATGGATCATTGGATTATTATGATGGTAGAGCTAGTCACCTTGTCTATTATTCTGCCAGTGTTCCCCACATTTGGTAACTCAAACAGGCTTTCTTTATTTGTGTCAAACTGAATTCTGTTCTATAACCATGTTGACAAAAGCACTCCTAAGTCCAGAAGGAACAGTGAGATTGCATTTGTCACCTTTATTCAGACGTAATAATTGAATTTAAAGGTATTTTTTGCTTGTGTGACCACTTGTGTCTGTGCATTCGCCTTCAGGCAAGCACTGTTTCTTGACCTCTCAGGCTTCCTTATTGCAACATTGCCGAGTTGTTATCACCAATTACCAAAAAGCAGATCCAATTTATAGGACTGGCGCTTTTCTTTAACAGCATCTAAATTGTGTCTTTAGTTCAGGGCCCGGCTCTCAGATTGCATTTACACTGTGATGTTTGATAATCTCTAATGTATCTCCAATGTAACTTGGACCGCCTGTGGAGACTGTGTGCAAGATCAGATCTGGTGGAGATTTCATGTGCTTCTGCACTAATTAAAATCTGATATTGCAGCATGCTCGTTAGTGAAAGCTGTTAATTGGGTAGAAGTTAATTATTAATCAATCAGAGTCAGACTATGACCTCCATGTCTAAGTGATTTATGCAGAGATGTGCGTTTATTTAGTTGGAGAGGCAAAAAGCACAAATAATCAGTCACAGAATCTAAAAAGAATTCCCCACAGCATTATTAAAAATGTTCTTCACAGGAATTCTTCAGAGTTTGAATTTGTAACTTGTAAAATTTGAAATGCTTCAACTGTAACAACTATATTTACACAGTTCAGCAATCATCTGTCTCCCTAACGCTCCCAGTCTCTCTCTTATTCATGCATCTCTCTCTCTCTCGTGAAACCAAGCAGGCAAGGATGATTGAAATTCAAGAGATGAAAAATGTCTTAAAAAATGGCCATCAACACACCCTCTCAATGACAACATAATTTCCTCTATCTCCTCTGAAAGCTGACACCTGTATCAGTATTTAATGACTTCTTTGATGACAGCAGTTGAGACTCAGTCGACTGGCCTTGAATTGATGTGAATGTTATGTTTTCCTGTATTTTTATGTCCTGCGATAATCTGAGCCATCATTTCTGCTCTGAATGAACAGCCACTTATCTCAGATGACGCTCATTTTGCACACTCCTTTGCATATTCCCATCTCCATCATCAGGCCCCAGATTTCTATTTATGTCCTATAAGCGACGACGACGACACACATGACACTGCTCGAGTGCTGCGGCGAGGCTGCTCCTCTGATATGAGGAAGAGATAAATAAATAAAAAAATAAAAAAACCACTCCAGAACCACATCAAACCCAGTCTGTCTGAACTGATTAATCAAAGATGGAGGGATGTAAAAAAATGCTAAGTAGGAGCCTGATACACAAACCGCTTTAATCATGTATCCCTCAGAGGAAAAAGGATTTTTACAAGCTGCTGATTAAGAATTAAAAAAAACTAGCAGTTCTGTGTGTCCCTGAAGGAGAATACAGACACATACACCTTCAAATACTGTATCGTCATTATGACTTTGTACATGGAAGCAATCTGTCCTCTATCATAATTGTAACGGGTTGAGTTAGGACCCACAAGCAGTATCAGAAGCCAAGAGATCAGTTGGTAATGACCTTTATTTAACAGTTCATCAATAGACACAGGCAACAGGTGAGTAGTCTCTCTACCTCGAACACAGGTAGGGAATCGAGTCTCTCGGGGCTCGATGACAGCCTGACGAATTGAGCACCTGTGACAGACAGATCCCGGAGGGAGTTGAAGAACAGACTCACTCGTACTCCGCAGGAGGACAGGACGCCAAACGGCCACAAGGACGGACAGGCAGAACCCCGGAAGGGCGAAGGCAGAACTCGTAGTCAGGGACAGAAGGCGTAGGTGTTTTCCTGGGAAGCGGCGAGGAGGGATGGTCACGGGCAGGCAGGGTCGGCAACGGGAGATCAGTCCGGAGAAGAACGCTGGAAAGTCTTGCATGAGGTCAAAGAACAGTCTGGCAAGGAGTGGAGAGTGGCTGCTGCTTATATACCGGCTTGATTGCAGATGAGGAGCAGGTGAGAGTGCAGGTGAACCGGGTTGCCTGATGAGGGGGCGTGGCTGGCCAGCAAGGTGGAGCAGAGGCAAGGAGAGTGGAAAATTCGTGACAGAGGGGAGGAGGTGAGCAGACTGTGACAATAATTAAGAGACTAAGACTAAAAAGTTTTAAATGTTGAGGTAAACGTGTGTCGGAGTGATCCCAGAATGAGACTGCAGGCTGCTCTGAACGGCTTCTTCAAAAAGTCAAACGAGAATTCAGCGAGATAAACATGAGATTTGCTCAATTTGTGACATCACAAGTTGGTGAATCTCCTTGAAAAGCCAAGATGTGTCATTTGTCAGGCTCAAGGAAAACGGGTAACGCCAAAAATACAAATGTTTGCTTTTTATCTTTTCAATACAGTCACAGATCACAGAGCTGTGGCAACCAATCTTTTAAAAATGTACATTAATGGGAGAAGAAAGGAGACCCATCCGCCACCCTGCCCAAATCCCACAGACTTGATTGTGTTCATTTTTAAAGAGCGTATACTGCGATTGCAACAGATTTCCGTCCTGCTGCAGTGGACGGTCCAGACTCCAGCTGATACGAACGTGCTGGACTCCAGCGGCAACAGCTACTACTACTCGTCTCATCACTATCACCGCTCCCTCTCTCTCTTATTCTCCTCAATTCCTCTTTCCAGACCCAACTCGTTTGAGGCAGATGTGTGTCTAACATGAGTCTGGTTCTGCTTGAGGTTTCTGCCTGTTAAAAGGAAGTTTTCGCCACTATAACTAGCTAAATACTGCGAGGTTGTGCTCATTGCTCATGGTGGATTAAGGTGGGGCAAGACTGAGTCTTATCCTACCTTGGTGTTGGGTCTCTGTTCATAATTGGACATAGAGTGGTCTAGACCTCTAGATAACGTTTGTTGTGAATTGGTGCTATACAAATAAAGATTGATTGATTGATTGATTGATTGATTGATTGATTGATTGATTGATTGATTGAATGACTGAATGAAAAAATGCACAAACAGACAGGTCGCACAAAGAACTCAGCAGAAGCTTTTTTATACAATTAATACCAGTAAGGTTTCCAGTGCCCTAAATGTTTAAACTAGACCCCTGAAAAAAGTCTATCTACAGGTAAGTCAAGTCCTGGCAGGCGGATTACAACTCCCATCCCAACTCCTGTAGAAGTAAGTGCATTTAATAATCGTAGATAACAATTTTGTTGTGCGGCAACAGTGAAAGAGATTTCCAGAATGCTGGGTTCTGGAATGCTGGGGGGTCCTTAAGGGGCCGGTAGCAAAAATTAAGCATTTCAGACAGAGGCTGAAAATTGAAGTGCTTTAAAGACACCAGCCTGAGATAAGTAAAGAGTTTTTTGAGCTTTAATTCATGTAAAGCTACTTCAGAGCTACCATAGAAGCAATATAAAGCCTGACAGATGAGCATAATACCCCCCCTTTGAAAATAACAACAAAAAACTGGCAACTGAATCTGTAAACTCTTCAAAAAATCTCCACTGGAATTTTAAACAAAGTAAAAAGGTGCATTTCTACCAAGAGTTCCAGGGTCTTTTAGTCCCCAGAACTACTTTCCCCGGAACTAAAGGGTTCCTGTGCCCCCATTGTTGTCTGTGTTTTAGGACAGTGACGTATGGAGAAAAAAAAATCATATTAGATAATATTTAAAAAAATAAACTAGTATGCATTCCCAGGAACTCCCTCTGTATTTCAACAACTGTGTAAACTTGTTATGTTCATCCGAAAGTCCCAGGACCTTTGAAAAGTACTACCTCCCAAGCAGGGGCTTTTCAGGGGGGAGATTATCTACCCCTGAACTAAATTTAGACCCTGGTTCCTCCGGTTGAAACGCACGTAGTTCAGGGGTAAAGTCCCTGCGGTCGAAATGCACCTTAAGGCTTAATTTGTCAGACTTCTATACAATGTGGCTTTCTTTGTCAGCAGGTGGAGTGACAGCCCTCTACTGGTCATGTGATAGAACGCAGGTTAAAGGCAGGTCCTTAGCTGTCACTCAAACTCTGTTTTGAAGTACTATACATACAACTAAAGCTGTTTTTGGATGTGCAAACTTTCTATCTATTTTAATACCAACTCCTCCGACTCACAAATCAAATGAGAGACCCACTCGTTGTGTATCTGCCTCTCTTCCTCTGCTACATTGTGCATAATTATAAAGTCCTATACTGTATTTGTTTCCATCTTTCTTGCCAAAGTTTCTATCAGAATGAAATTATTTCAATAATCATGACAATAATGTAGCTCTCAGCGGGGTCTACCACTCCACATATGTGTTTAATCTAAGCCAGTAAATTGCTTTTGTGTCCTTGTACATTACAGGAACTCAATATTGGCTCCAGGCGGGGAGACGGAGCCAAGTCTTGGCATTGGCTGGATTACATTAGCTGGTTGGTGAGCTTGTTGGTGGGCTGATTATGCTGCAATAGTAGAATTTGTTGAAGCAATTAATTTCAGATTGATTTCTCTAGGTGTTGAAATGTGCACAGCAGGGAAACAGGAGAATCTGAGTAGGTGGAGGTATAAATCAGAGACATTTAAAAGGTAAATGATGTATAAGCATACAGGAGAACGGTCTTTAAATGTGTCCTTTACAGTCAGGCAGGATTTTATGCATGTATGAAGCCTTGGCATCACGCCACAGTGCGGCACACGACAGCAAGAGAAGGTCGATTGTGTTTACAGTCTGTTGAGGTGCAAATTTATACGGTTCACATGAGGACATGCACCATTTGACACACAGCATTATATAATGTATGCCCTGCAGGTGTGGCAGGTGGGATCAGGATGTGTCACCGAAGACGCAGGGAGCATCAGCACAGCTCCATCGGGACAACAGCGTTTACCTGAACTCAATTAACCTGTGAGTCATCCACATTGTCCTTCATCTGAGACACTATGGAGGGTAAAGAGTGAGGTAATTGGCCCAGGCTGCTGCTGGGTTTCCATTATCGTCACTAATTATATGTATTCAATCTTCATTCAGGGTGTAAATCAGCATCTGATTAGGTCGCGGGCATGGACGCCTGTTGAGCTTGGCAGACAAACGGTGTCACAGGCGCTGCAAGAGCACCAGACAGAGCCACAGGTTGCTGCTGGCAACACAAGAGAGTGTGAGTATGATTATGCACTAAAAATGGTTTTGTTCATTAGTTGATCCATCATTTATTTTGAGGGAACGTTGATCAGTGTATGAAGAGTTGAAAAAGGGATCAAAAAGGTTAGTGTATTTTCCCATAGATCTTCCTTTACCGTGAGAAAAAAACAGCAAATAGTGACCCTTTGTAGATCCCTTCCTTACAGAAGTCAAGACCAGCAAATGTTGGACTGTTCTGCTTGAAAAAAGACTAAAACCACTATTAGATTATCAAAATAATTGTTTGTATTTTCTTCTAATTTCCTAATCAATGAACACAATCTACAAGTATGCTATTATGATGAGGGAAACTCTCACTGCACCAAAGACATAATTCAATATTTGAGATGTAATGAACTCCAAAATTACCCTAAGCAAGCTACGATGAAAGAACTGAAAGGTATTAGATATATATAAGTCACAGATTTAGCCTTTGGATGCAGTGTACAAAGTTATTGGAATACCAATTGGTAGCTCCCAATCACCGTCTTGTTACCTACAGCCAGAAGTGACCATATTTGGGCATAAATGGTGGTTACCAAAGAGCAATAGCTCAGCAATCTGAATTATTGTGTCATTATTATTATGGTATTATCATTATTGTATTATTCATGTTTTTTAAAAATTAGCTTTTTCGGGGTGCCGCTGGCCTAGCGGTCTAAGCGCCGCCCCATATACAGCGGCCATAGCCCTCGTCTCAGAGGCTGCCGGTTCAATTCCAGTCTCGACCATTTACTGCATGTCCTCCCCCTCTCTCTACTCCCCCACACTTCCTGTCTCTCTTCAGCTGTCCTATCGAATAAAGGCAGAAAAGCCCCAAAAATTATGTTTACTGGAAGTTTTTACATCTGAAATGTTTGAAAGGTTGAGATAACATAAATTATTTTTTTATTTTTTTTTATTTTCTTTATATTTGGAATGGCACAGTATACAATACAATTTCTTTGGCATTTAAAATCTCAGTATCACAATCTTTCTTTAGTCCACTTCAAATATTTTCCATCGTATAGTCACCACCTTCCCTGGGAATTGGGAAAGGTGATCGTATATAGTCCGACTGTTTTTTCTCCTTGTTGCCCTTCCAAGATTTTTTGTTCTTAAGTCATTCTATTGCCATAACACATAAACAAAAGAACAGGGGAGCTTCCTCTTGTGATTCTCAAAAATAAAACAAGAGTAGCCGAAGAGAGTGGGCTGTCAAAAAATGCAGATAGCTTCAAACGAAATCGGATCTTAGCGGTTTCACCAAGGGAGAGGTTCCGGTGGCTGGTGGTGAAGCTTTCAGCAGTGTGACTGCCCCCTGGTGGCTGGCTGCAGTATAGGTCAAAAAATCTGTCTCCCCCGCAGTCAAACTTTAAAAAATAGATACACTTCATATGAATGTTTCTCACATCCCTATGCTGTGGTTATATGCAGTTAGTATTTGACTGTTTTGTGTTCAAGGCCTTTTTTTCCTGAAAAGTTTCTTTTTCGTTAGTTATTAGAGTTTAAAAAACGGGGTTTTACTTCCTGTTTCCTTTGATTCACAGCCGCCGTGGAGTGAAACTTCAAAGGACACACAGCGTCTTGTGACGTCACGCTGTAGGGCGGAGCTTATTACAAAGGCTTCACAGGCTCTGGCTGCACAATGGCGGCGCCCAGGAGAGGGATTTTTTGGCTTCAGAACCGTACAACGGGAAGAGGCGGAGCAACGCTGTCCATTTTTATTTACAGCCTATGGGTTTCACATCCTCAGTCCATTTTGTCCAAATCTGGTAAAACTTTCCATGTTGCACTCTGAGAGAAAATGACAGTTTTTCCATAATGAAAATCTCATACACAATATTAATGCATTCCTCAACTGTGGGTGGTTCTGTTTTTAACCATTTTCTTGTTATGGCTTTTTTACTTGCCGTCAACAGTATACCAAGTAATTTTTTGTCATTAATACTCCAATTTTCAAATGATATATCACCCAGATGCAGAGTTTCACACTTAAAAGGAATCCTAACACCAAACACATTGTGTACATGAATATGGATAACATAAATTAGTTTTAAACAGGTTTTAAACATGTTTGATTCTGTTGGGAAATTTCAGCATTTTAATACAAGGCTCTATTGGACCGACTTGCTTTTGGAGCCAGCCTCTAGTGGCCGTCAGAAGAACTCCAGTGTTTCACATTCCTCTGCCCCCGAGGTTACCCTTCAGTTAAAATAAAAGATCACAATCTTAAATATCAGGAGACTTGCAGGTTTACCTGTTGTGTTGACTTCTTCTTCTCCTGTGTGATTGAAGTTTCACTGCGAGACACTTTCTCACAGAGAGAGGGTTTACACGCAGCGTTAAAAGCTGCCTGTCAGACTCAGAAATACTTCAGCAGAACACTGCTGTCTGTAAGACTCACAGTACATGACCCCCTCCCTCCAAAACAACACTCTCTTTTTAATCCGAGCACTGCTGCTACACAAGTCTTCACATATCACAGGAAACTCTTACATCACATGCTGTCATGGGGAACGCATACGGAGAGGAGAGACTCAGGGAGGAGGAGAACCAAAAGAACCCGAACGCACTGAGATGAAAGCATCCAGAGAAAGCTTGAGCGGCTTCAAAGAGAGGCAGCAGTGATTTTAACACCAGGGCCTTGTGTTAGTGTTGCCTTTACAAGCAGCTCAAAAGAGAGGGATACACTGAACCTCGTGTTAGAGATGGTCTTAAACTTAAGTTCATCATAACATTACTCTCTTCGGTTGTAAATGGAGGCCATATTTCAGCTTTAAGGAACACGCTGTAGCTTTTTGTGTGAGGAGAAAACACACATGCATTACTCTATACTTGAAAAGAGGATCCTGAAGGCAAAATGAAAACTTTTACTTGGATTACTTTTTTCTTGCATTCACCCCTTTTTCCTCTCAGATTCCTTTAACTCTGCGACATGTTGTTAGCAGCATATATTTGTGTATAATATAGCCCGAGTGACAGATGGAGCACTTTGTCGTCTTGCAATCTCCTCCTATTTGCAACAACTTCAACTCCAATAATTTCCTGTAACCTCGGTCGCTTATTTCTTTGATGGTGTTGACAGTAAAAAGATGCTCCATGGAGAAAACAACACATTTACCTCAGATGACTGACCCTCTGATGAAGAAGGTATTACTCGGCTGACAGCGCGGTTATGGCAGCGACAGTTATAGACATTTTCCCACGGTGGCACCTCTTCCATAAACCTGTGAATAACACTTGAATGTGTGGCATGTGGAGGGTTTTAATGGTGCCTCTGCCAGGAAATCTGTCTAACTAGTTGTATGTTTAAGGCATGGTTATAAAATGCAACCACAAAATGTTATATTCCACAAACTTGTACAATTTATGCAGAACTGGGTTTTTTCATCACTTTTAATGTGGCTTTAGGGGGAAATAGAGCCTGAAGCCTCCATTAAATCTATTTTTAAATCTTATCTTCCTACATTTTCATTAAATCTTCAGGTGTATTTTGTATTTGGACCACTTGCCATCAAATTAGCCATCAAAGACCGTGTGACGGAATGGACAGAACAGCAGATAAAAAGTGTGAGGACAAGATTTTTAGAGCTCCCTCTAGTGACAATTAAAACTAACATGGTACACGTTAAAAAAAAAACTTCCTGTACAATCTCCTCCTCTGCATCCCTCTCACTGCTCAGCTGGTGTCTGTGTGTAAATCAAACACCTGTTTTTAAAAAAGTTTCTAAGGTACTTTATTGATCCCCAGGGGGGAAATTCAATTTTTTCACTCATGCTATTTTGGACATGCTACACATACAGTTTTTTTGGTATATACATACAAATGCACACACATGCAGTGAAATTGATGACAAAACCGATGACATACAGGGGCTGAGGTTAAGGTAATTGGTCAAAGTTGCGGGAAAGTTGCGGTGATTGTATAAAATTGCAAGGCCGCGAAAAAAAAGCACGCTGATTGGTTGAATTTGCGTTGATAGTTGCGATCGCGAAATCGCAACTTCCTGGAGGGACTGGTTTGTAGATAGTGGATCCAATAGGCCTCTCTCTGAAGGAGCTTCTTGTCTCCATCACCCCCCCTAGATATTAGTTATGTGGTACCTTTCCCCACTTGACATTGGGAACATGAATCATTGCATTCCATTCTGTACCATACCAAACTGAACTGCACGGATTGATTGAAATGCAGCTCTAGACATTTTATGGGTGTCTTAAATGTGTGTTTTGGTTTACTAAATGGAGTGTGATGTACGTGTGGGTACTTTGGCTTCCCATCTCACAATGTGAGGAAATGACAGTGTTGTCCAGTTCAATTTGCAACCAGTGAAGACGCCCCCTGCTGGCCTCTGGAGGAATCCAGGTTTGGAGATGCTTTGGTTCACTATTTCAACCCAGAGGCTACATCTTTTTTTTATGCAAGCAGTCCATGACACTGTGCTCCATGTACAAATTCCTTTTATACAATATAATGAGTTTTAGATTTGCATTAACGCGGCATTACCTCAGATTATGGAGCAATAAATCAGGTATTTCTTTCATTAACTCTGGACAACACTTTGATATCCTGACTCTAAAGGTCAGACTGAAGAGGTACATCAAACTGATATTTTCTTTAAGCCTGCTTCATCAGTACATTCAGACTGCGGCTTTGAGACTGAATTACCTTCAGTCACACAGAATACCTTCCCAAGCCGATCCGTCAGAGGTTAGGACTATTAACCACCTTGACCTTTCCCTTTATTGTCTGCAGTGCACTTTAAGGAGATTGCAGACATTCTTTTAACTATGCCAGTACCCTGTGTGATTATATGTGACAATTAAACTTGAACTTGATTAACCCACACATCACCGCTGCCACTCATGGTGTGAATGTGCTCCACCCTGCCGCTGTGTTAACACACTCTGTGGGTGAGAAAACGACACATACATGAGACTCCTGAGTTATCTTTGAAGACAACAGAAATATACAGCTTTGCTCATCTTCACAGCCAAAACACTGATATGACGCTCCACCAACATGTCTTTCTCCTCTCACTCATCACATCGTTAAACTTCACATCCTTCTGATCCACCTGCAGGATCTGATCCCTCTGAGGGAGTCACTGACAACACAATACATGCTCTGCAGAGCACAGTATTTCCCTCTGACAGTTAAATAATAATTAAAGCTCTCCCTAAAATGTCATACTTTGCAGCTGCAAAAACAACGGGTGCCTCTCACAAACAAGACCTCAAAACAGCAGCATGACAGCCAGCATTCACTCTGATGGGCACTTAGCATGGCACCCTCTGCCTCAGTGTATGAATGTGTGTGAATGGGTGAATGTGACATGTAAAGGGCGCTCTGAGCAGTCCCATTTACCATGTTGTGAGGCTTGAATTGTCACGGTTGTCGGCATATATTTTGAGTGAGACCTGCAGATTACTCAGTGACACATGTTACTTTGCAAGCACAGGGTTCAGCGGGGACTGGGTTTGGAGTAACACTGTGTTCTTGAGATGTCATTCAGGTAAACTGTACAGCAGATTAGGGTCATCATGGATTTACAGCGGACATCAATCAGCTTCACTATACCAATAATTTTTAATGCACCTAACATAAAGAAGAACAAGAATGTATGAGTTTTAATTATATCAATAATGTCTGTTGTATGCATTATTTCATCATATACTTTGTATGATGCCAACGAAGGGCATATTCATCAATCAACTAGATATCATGAAGTGTCACAATTTTCTTCCAATTTGACAATGATTGCACGGTTGCTGTGTTGGGATATTATAGTGAGTCATCCGTGTTGTTCGACAAGATCTTGCAACTGTATTCACGTCTGGTTTGAACACAAGATTACAGTATCTTATTGCATCGCATCATTTCGAATCGAACCGCTTCGTAACACTTTGCATTGCATTGTTGCGCAACATATTGCTTGGCATTGCCTCACATCGTATTGCCTCAAATCATATTGCTTCGCATCGTATCGCTTCACATCCTATCATATCTTATCGCATTCACTTCGCTTCGCTTTACTTAACTTTGCTTCGCTTCACATTGCTTCACTTCGCTTCACTTCGCTTCACTTCACTTCACTTTACTTCGCTTCACTTTACTTTTCTCCACATTGCTTAACTTTACTTCACTTCGCTTCACTTTACTTCACTTTGCTTTACTTCACTTTGCTTCGCTTCACTTTACTTCACTTCACTTCACTTTGCTTCGCTTCACTTTACTTCACTTCACTTCACTTTGCTTCGCTTCACTTTACTTCACTTCACTTTGCTTCGCTTAACTTCACTTTGCTTCACTTTGCTTCACATTGCTTCACTTTGCTTCACTTCGCATCACTTTGCTTCACTTCACTTTGCTTCACTTCACTTTGCTTCACTTCGCTTCACTTTACTTCACTTCACTTCGCTTCATTTTACTTCGCTTCGCTTCACTTCACATTGCTTCACTTCGCATCACTTTACTTCACTTCACTTTACTTCACTTTACTTCACTTCGCTTTACTTCACTTCGCTTCACTTCACTTCACTTCACTTTGCTTCGCTTCACTATACTTCACTTTACTTCACTTTACTTCACTTCGCTTCACTTAACTTAACTTTGCTTCACTTTGCTTCGCTTCACTTTACTTCACTTTACTTCCCTTCGCTTCGCTTTACTTCGCTTCACTTTGCTTCACTTCACTTTACTTCGTTCACTTTAGTTCACATTGCTTCACTTTACTTCACTTCGCTTCACTTTACTTCACTTTACTTCACTTCGCTTCACTTTACTTCACTTTACTTCACTTTGCTTCGCTTTACTTCCCTTCACTTCGCTTCACTTCACTTCGCTTCCCTTGGCTTCGCTTCCTTTCACTTCGCTTCACTTTACTTCACTTCACTTCACTTCGCATTGCCCAGCATTGCCTCATATCGTATTGTTGCATATCCCATCGTATCGCTTTGCATCATATCACTTTGCTTTGCATCGTTTTGCTTCGCTTTACATTGAACCGCATCGTAGGTTCTCACATAGCATTGCACGTATTATCGCAACGGGTCGCATCGCTTCGCATCTCTTCGCATCTCATCTCATCTCTTCGGGTCGCATCGCTTCGCATCTCTTCGGGTCGCATCGCTTCGCATCTCTTCGCATCTCTTTGCATCTCTTCGCATCGCCTCAATTTGCCCAGCACCGCCTCACATCGCGTCGCATCGCACCGTTTCGCATCTCTTCGCATCGCATTGCCTCAAATGGCTCAGCACCGCCTTGCATCGCATTGTATCGAATCACTTCCCATCACCTCGCGTCACTTTTTCTATAGCTTATGTTATTCTAGATGAGACCTAAATGCACTTCAATCAAATCTACCAACAGCGTCCACCTACAGTAAAGTTTAATTCCTCACACACTGTTAATTTGACAATTTAATGTAATGTAACACATGATCGTGGTTTGTGCCTGAAAATGCTACAGGTAGGGTTACTCTCCCTTCTGTCCACACTCGTGTCTGACTAGTAGTGAGATAAGAGTTGTCATTTATAGTCTCTTGGATTTGTTGAAGCCTTTTTTCAGCTCTGAATAAAATAACTTATAAATTATTTGTATTTTGAATCAGAGTAGAGATGAGACAGTGTTGGAGCCTCTGTTACTTTGTTCTCTTGTGTAGTGTTCATTAAGATACATATAAATGCTTTCAGTAACTTTCCCAGAACTATGAAGAAAAAGAGGTCTGTCTCAGTTGGCTGGAACAAATCTTCTTAAGCATGAAATATGATATTCCATCTGATCACAGTGAGTGTAATATTACGTCTGATTATAGATGATCATATATTCAGGGCCTGCTGCATATGTAGAGTCATGTCTTTACTTCCAGGAACAAGTGGGTCGTCTTTTTGGATTGATGACATTTTGGAAGCACTGCCTTTAAATGCTGAGCGTACAATTTTTAATGTGAGATATTCCTCTCTGGGGAAATTACTGTACATTTTATCTTTAAGGCAAATGTTACTGCAAGTCATCCTTCTCAGATTTAATTAGATTTTTCCATGCAGACTCGCATGCATGCTCATAATAAAGTCTCTGAATTAAATGTGTGTGTGTGGTATCATTTTGTCTTTTGGGGTTTTAGCAGCAGTTTGAATTTTTACATGCACAGCCTTGAGATTATGCAAACATGCAGCCCAGGTCATTTAGTCCTCCAAATGAGAGTATATTATTTTATCAACCGTGGTTTTTTATTCATAACTTAAGGTAAATTAATTGAAATCAATAAGAGACCACAAGCAGACCAAGTCCAGGTCAATGGTAATGATCCGTAGTCCCTTAAGACTCAGTTAACATGCTCTATTTGCCTTGGCTTATCGAGTGAAGAGTGCCTGAGCTTAGCGTCATCGCTTCTCCTTCAGCCGAGCAGCAAAGACTCCTAACACGTGTTCGATACTGTAATGAGGTCTGAAGCTTTCCATTCATTATCACATTTAATGCCCCAAATTGAAAGAAGGTGCACCAGGACATCGATACAGAGCGTCAATATCTCAACCCCAACACATCCAAGGTAAAGTCTCTGACCAGTGAGCGGTCCTTATTGGTAAACAGGCTCCTTAAGAGTCTTTATTGGGTGTTTAACTGGCAGGTGCTCTCGGGTAGGTTTGTGCTGCTTACCAAGAAATCAATACCACTCGACCCGACATGACTTGTTTAGCCAAACACAAGATGAACAAACAACCTAACCATGCACATTCTATAGCAGACACATTGAAGGTGACAGGATATCAAAATAATTTCTCTACCTCAATGGGTGTGGGCGTGGCACACAGTCAAAGTTGGAGGTAATTTTGGCAATCTGCCAAAAACGTTAAACCTTAATAACTCTTACATACAGCGTTGGATCAGGACCAAAACGGTCATGCATGATTAGTGTCCCAGCCTGAACACATGTATGCAAATATTCACCTATATCTTATAGCACCCCCTACTGGCAACAGGAAGTCACATTTTAAACATAGCTCCTTCTTAAAGTCTTCAATCTGTTTCAAATTGCATACACACTACCAGTCAAAAGTTTGGAAACACCTTCTCATTCAAGGGTTTGTATTTATTTTAATTATTGGAAACACTAGATTAATATTGAAGACATCAAAACTATGAAAGAACATATATGGAATTATTTAATTTTTTAAAAAGTGTTAAACAAAACAGAATATGTTTTATATTTTAGATTCTGTGAAGTAGCCCCCTTTTTCCTACATGACAGCTTTGCACACTCTTGGTATTCTCTCAGTCTGCTTCATGAAGTGGTCTCCTGGAATGGTTTCTAATGAACATGAGCCTTGCCAAGAGTTCATTTGTAGAATGACTTGCCTTCTTAATGTGTTTGAGACCATCAGTTGTGTTGTTCAGAGGCAGGGTTAATACACAATGGATAGCCCTATTTGACTACTGTTGTAATCCAGATTATGGCAAAACCAGATTATTTCATAGTTTTGATGTCTTCAGGATTAATGTACAATGTTGATAATAATTAAAATAAATAAAAAACATTGAAGGTCCACCCCTCTACACACCTATGGGCTCATTTCTCCACTTTAGTCATAGCGCCACCCACAGGAAACACATGGTACTGACCTTAGCATACATTATCCGATCTCTTCAAAACTTTGCACATTTCATCAAGGTCCTGGCCTGAGCTTATCTGCATGAACATTTTGCTCATAGGCTTAGTGCCCCCTATTGGACACAAGCGGTATTTACTCTCATACACTGATTTTAACATGCTTGTGATCATAACCGCTTCTATAATGAACTGTTAGAAACATTCCTGCAGATAATCACTTCATGAAAGTTATAGCCCCACCTACTGGTGAAAGACCGGTCCTCATTAAGTGCAGCCCAGCAACACTTACTGCGTAGGCAGATCCTGCTGCATAGCATGCAGTTGCTGCACATCAGGTGGTCGCGACTGGTGTGCAAGGGTCCTTTCAACGCCGCTTGTGGCTTTAATTACTCTGTGCATTTAGTTCCTCTTTTTCCCCTGTCCTGTGTTGGATCATTGCACATCTCTCCCGTGTTCCCTGTGTTTTATTTTGGACTTTTTTTGGATATAGTTTCTTTCTTTCTTTCTTTCTTTATTTGTACCTTTTGTTCTTTTGTTTAATAAAACCTTCTTTTTTTTTTAAATCTCCACTTCGGTCCTCCTTCCTCCAATTTTCCCAAAGTGACAATTGAGACCAAAATTGTTTTCGAACCAGGCTGTAAACATGTTTATTTCTGGAGCCAATGAAGTGTTCTAACATGGGCCTCCTTGGGTCTCCATGGCTTTTGGAGCCAGACTCAAGTGGACATTCTAGGATGGAGTGCACTTTATCATTTGTGGAGAACTATGCAACTTTTATAAGAAAGAAAAGCGTTGCTTTTCTCCATTTTATGAGAAAAATGCTGGAAAATTAAATTAATTAGATCAAATTTTAGCAGGAAACAGAAGTCCTTGGGCTTCCATACTTACAAAAAAGCTAGCATAAAATTCTAATTGATTTGCCCAAGGTTGCATTGGTTCTCCATCACAGACTGAGGATGCTTATTAATACCCTGCATGCTCCATTGTGGTAACTCAGATATTTTGGACCCACTAATCTCCCCTCAGGTACTAAGAAAGGAGAAAACTCTGAACCTCTTTGTTAGGACACCTGTAGGAAACCATACCAGAGCTGCACGGTCAGGTGTCCTCATATAAAGACAAAGAACATCCCATCTTTTCACCCAACTTGCTCTGAAAAAAGCAGGCTAAAAGAGCGACGGCTGGAAGTCCTTGTGTTCAGTTGAGAGTGGGAGGATTAAAGCAAGGCGAGAAGATGAGAGGAGAATGAGGAGGGACGATGTGAACGAGCTCGTGCAGCGGGGCAGATTACTCGCGTGTATGGTGTTCACACAGATTTTCATGAAGCTCATATCAAAGCAGCAGCTGGAGGAAAGGCCGGGCAGAGACACACGAGGACAGGCGAGGAAAAAAGGAATGAAGGGTGCGATCTACGTAAACGAGGTGGAGCACGCGAACGACTGCGTGTACGTGCGTGTTTCCATGTATATATTCATACACAGCTCAGCACCTCTGCCTCTTTAACTTTAAAGTAAAACTCTGGGCTGATATTTTATACAGCAGTGAACTAAAACCTTGGGATGAATTCAGAAGTGTCTTAAAAAATGCAAACCCCATCAAAGCGCTGCAGTCTGACTCCATATGAAGATGCAGCTGGCTCACACTCTGCACAGATACTTTCTTCTCTGGCCTTGATGTAAACCCTCTGGGTGTACATTATTAAAATCTCTCTCCATTCTTATAGGGAGAAGAAATGCTTCGCTTTAACCTTTTCCTCCAAAACATATTTTTCTCAGACAGTGGATGTATGTTTTTGTTTAACTTTATCGTCTGTTTACTGTTCTCATCACTCTACCTAATAACTTATGTAATATGTTATCCAGGAGTCATTTGTTTGAGCGTATCTCAGCCGTGAATCTTTCAACGTTTTCATTCTGTAGCAAAATTAATTTCCTGTGTTAGATTATCCGCCCTAAACTAAACACACAGTTCAGCCTGAAAATGCAACAGAAGAGGGTTTTTATTTACGTCATATAAGTAGGTGATCTATCCAAAGATATTCCATAGATTACTTTAGCGGGATAGAGTTCAGTAATAATATCAGTGTACACAGGCTGTTGCTGTGTTGGCTGAAGACTATCTGTTCAGTATCTGTGAACACAAACAGAAACAAAAAGAAAAACAACGTACAGTGAGAGCAGAGTTTACTCAGGGGCTGCTTCCACGACGATTAACAGAGATGTGACTTTAAGAGCATCTGACAGCGGCATTATTTATTATTAGCAAGGATCAATACTGTGAATACAAGTGTTGGGTATCTTCTATTATTATGATGTGCATCTTTATAATCTGCACGTCTGAATACTATACTGAAAAGGTTGGGAAGGCATTAAGGCTGCAGTCTGTCGCATAGACTGAGTAAAACACACTCCCTCCAGGAAGTTGCGATTTCACAATCACAACTATCAACGCAAATTCAACCAATCAGCGCCATTTTTTCGCGGCCTTGCAATTTTATACAATCACCGCAACTTTCCCCAACTTTCCCCAATTGGCGCCCAATTATGGCCTTCCCAATATTTGAAATGCTATCTTCACCACCAACATTGGATCAATGTAGAAACAGGCAAAGAGGTGAAGCTGGGGCGCTGTTGTCTTACATTGGACTTCCACCAAATCCGTGTCCAGTCCGTCTCTGATTGTCAGGACTGCCGGACAGCTGGAGTCATGTGACTGAGATTTTTTCCCGCTGTAATCACTGAATCAAGGATTCTCCTCCTCCTCCTCTCCTCATCCATGTTGTCTTTCTGGTCCTCTGAAAACCTCTGACCTGTTGACTCCAAGCCTGGCTCCGCTCTTCATGACAGTTTGTTGTTGTAGTTAAGTGAAATACGATCTGGTGATAACACAGAGTGTTTTATTCTGAAAATTAACCGGATGTTTTCATTTTGTTTTGGTGCCTGACCTCCTGTCCCGCTCCATCTGCTCTGTTGACGTCATGCTCCGGCATCCAGCAAAAATAGAAGTCTTGTATATCTGATGAGGAGGGCTCAGACCTGCAGGATCAGAGACGCAGCCGAAACGCAACAGAGTGGATCCAGTGGAAGTTAACACATTGACTAGAATAGAAACGTATCATCTCTGGAGCCGTGACGGATCTGATGGAATTTGGCCTTAGTCCTCGTCGTAGCAATCGCAGGTTTGAGTCCCAGCCTCTACCATTTGCTGCATGTCATCCCCCTCTTTCTGCTCCCTACATTTCCTGTCTCTCTCCAGCTTTCCTTTCCAATTAAGGCAAAAATGCCAAAAGCATAACTTAAAAAAAAAGAGGTGGAGCTGAGGCCTGAAGCCTCCTAGCAAACATGCCCACCTGTCAGTTGACTCAGTCACAGCCTCAGTTACAGTTCAAATGTGTGCAACATGCATGCCAAATTATTTTTAATTTAGAAATGTGCTTTTTAGATCAAAACTGATCATGTATCAGGATGTTAGCATGTTTTTATGCTGTCAGAATGGGTATTTTACCGGAGCCTAATGGGGTCTCCTTGGTTTTTAGAGCCAGCCTCAGGTGGATACCAGCCTGTGACTTCGGGTGTTGACAAATGAAGCCAATGGGGAGTTGCAAAACACAAATTTATATCTTCTATCACATAATTTGGTGCTTATTTGTTTGTGACAACCATTTCATCTCAGACCGCTTCAACAACTGAGGGACAATCACATAAAGTTGCACATAAAAGGTAGGAAAGCTGCTCAAATTTGAACCTGCTCCTCAGAGACATGCTGTTGCACCGTAATATAATTTGCACTATTACCTGTTTACATTGTCCGTTTTTAAACTGTTACGACACTGCACTACCTGCACTGTGACATAGGCTGTTTTTAACTGTATTTATCATACTTTTATTGTATTTTATATTAAAAATAATTGCTATTCAAGAGCTGGAAGAGAGAAACAGCATCCTGTTTTTCCTGTATTTCTTCGTATATATAGTGAAAACTGACAATAAAACCTTTGAATCTTAAATCTTGTAACTGTGGCTGCAACACTTCACATGAACGTGGCGCCGTGAGAAACATACGAGCAAACTAAGATATCAGAAAGATATGAATCTAAAAACAGAATCTAACCAACACAGCTGCATTTGCAAAATGAAAGCACACAGATCTAACTAAAATACCTCCTGTGTATTCCCTGAAGCTGGTTTCTTTGCTCCAGTTTATTCCTGTGGTTTGAGAGTTTTGTTTTTTGCATATTAATTCACAAACCTTCCTCAAAAGAAAACCAGGATATGTTGTAAACAGCTGAAAAACACCATCATATGGGACCTTTAACCGCAGTGTGATCAGAATAAAGTCTACAGCAGGGCAGCTAACCACTAGCTAACCAGTCATGCAGCCTGAGTTAGAGTGAAGTCTTTCCAGGAGATGTGTGTCATGTCGCCCCCTCAGTCAGCCGAGTGCCTCCGCCTTTAAGCTAGATGAGAATGAGAAATCAGCGGGAAGCTGATGTGGGAGGTTGTTCTGAGTCTGTGTCTCTGTGTTGTGCTTACGACCTGCTGTTTGACTGTTAGTGTGACTGTCTGCAAGCTCACAGCTCACATCTTTAAATTAAAGAAGCTTCCTCTCATGGCTTTTAATTTAGGAGGAACAAATGTATTCAGAGGGATCGAAAGGTGAAAAATACTTCCTTTAATTTCAGTTGTGCTTGAACTTTTCAGATGAAGACTTGCTGCAACTTCCCTTCAATGGCCAGATTGATGAAATCAAGCTCTCAGTGGGACAGAGAGAAACTGTCAGCATACAAATCCACACCTTTGCAGGGATCTTTTTCAAGCTTCAATATAAAGCAGCACTTCTAACGGTTAAAAAAATAAGGCAGCCACGGGTTGCTAACGGATGAAACAAGGCTAATTGGCTGCTAGCAGGTGGGGTTTACCGGCCTTGCTTGAATCTTCAGTCAGGAAGTCTGGCTGTGAAGTCAAAGCCATTATTATATCTGAGGAGTTACAGTTGAATTTGGTGGCACAGGTGCTGCTGAGTTTTGTGCGGCGCTTTGAGCTGTGTACCAAGAATTCAGCAGGGAGCAGAACAAAGGCGGCAGAAAGTCACATAAAATATACAGAAGCTGAAGTAACGAGCGTGCAGAATTCAACACAGCTACTGTATATTCATTAATAAGAGAGCACGAGGCTGCAGCCAGGGGAGAAAACAGCTCACATAAACATCACTGAGACAGATACATGAGGAGAAGTCACACCTTTAATTGAACAATAACTATTGATGGAGGTTAATGATGATGATGGACGTAATCTGACTGAACCATCGTGATTCTGATGCAACTTAATGTAATGAAGTGTCTGTGATCTTTATGCAAAGCAGCTAATGTCAAGCAGGGTTCCTCTGCACCTTCACCTGATGGGGGAGGTGAAGTATCAGTGGATGATTGTTTGCATCAAACCCTTTAATGCTGAGAGAATAACATAAAGAAACGAGTGATGTTCAAGACAACAACAAAGTAAAAAGAACAAACGTTATCCAGTGAGACAGGAGACTGACTCATACGGTTGGATGCAAACATTAAGGTTTGATGTAATGAACTGATCTTGGGAGGCAGAGATACTTCAGAAGAGAAAGTAAATTAAAATGGTAATAAGGAGACAAGAGAATGAAAGGAAACTGATAGCAAAATAATCAATCAATCAGTTCAATCCTTCCAACAGATTCAAAGTAGGAGCAGGGTTTGGATCCTTCTCCTTTCTCAGATTAACAACCTCAGTGTAGATGCTGTTCTCTGCTGCCATGCTGCTTTGTTCTTACAGTGAAGTCAGGAAGCAAGAAAATTATGATGTTCAAGAAAACCAAAGTTAATGTACCTTAAAGGTTTCAATAATCCTTGTTCAAGCTAACGTCTATGTTAAAAGTGAATTTGAAAAATGGCACAGATAAATAAAATGGTAAATGGATGTGTTTAAAGTCACAACACATTCCCACACTAATGATAGAGGCTGCTTTGTAAGGGGCCCATCAGTGTTAACTAATCCTATTAATACACCAATGGCATCAGCAACGTGCACAGTTCAGGGTTAACTCTCTTGCCCAAGGACACTTCAGCCAGACCTGGGGTCGAACCCCTGACCTTCCGATTTAGAGACGACCAACCACACCACTGATGATACACGGATGAACAGATTACTGGATGTGTGTCCAGCTCTGGAAATTAAGTGTAGTAGAATAATGCAAGAGACAATATTAGTTAAAGGCACTATGAGGAGTTTTTAACTGGCTGAGAAACATACTGAAACTGATACTGATGCCTCTGTATGACCCTCAAAAGCAAACAAGACCATCTACAAAACACTGATACCTTCTCTGTTGTCATTTTAATGCCTGAGACTGCTCTGAGGGGGTAGGTGTCAGAACAGGTGATTGACATCTCACTTTAGAAACACTCTTTTTTTGGTTGTTTTCATTGCAAATAATCACATTGTGCGATAAATCTAAATGTGCAAAGACAACAGGATGAGGTTATTGTCTGAAGACACTTATTTGCATGTACAGGACAAGAGATAAGAGGTATCACTTTGTCCACAAGGGGGCGCCAGAATCGATACAAGCTAAAAGTTCCTCACAGCAGCTTTAAGAAAAGAGAAGTGCATTATGAAAAAATTCTGTGTAAAAAAAAAAAGAAGGAAGGAGATGGTTTCGGGTATTTTGAATATGTTTCACACAACTTTATCAACAATCCCTGAAATGGACAATTTTACTTTTCAATCAATCCTGCAGACACTGACAAAAAACATCTTTGAAATAATCAGATCATTATTTAATCTCATTACCTGGCTTTCTTACTGATCTTCTGGCTCTGTAAGATGCTTGATTCTGATTGGTCAAGAACCCCTTTACAACGGTTATTAACTTTCACTAACATGAGCAACACCAAAATTAAACTGATCACACATCATGTCAAATCAATCAATGGAAAAGAGTTGCGACACATTTTGCTTTTGCTTGTTGACACCATAAGGTGCATTTCCACCAAGAGTTCCGGGGCCTTTTAGCCCACAGAACTACTTTACCTTGAACTAAAAGGTTCCTGTGCCCCCATTGTTGTCTGCGTTTCGACTGCGGGCTGAAGTCCCGGGTAGATTGTGCAAATCAGGCCAGTGACGTATGGAGAAAAAAATAAAATATGCACTACACCACCAGACCAGTAGAGGGCAGTAAAACAAAGACGAATGCCATTCATCGAAAACGCCTATAGACCATAAGGTGAGGTAAAACCGTTAGCTTTCGTTAGCATCATCATGGTAAACAATGTGGCTAAAATTTAGCATGCTAAATCGGCAGACTACGAACATTTTCATAATGGATCCTGTCCAGCATTCCCAGCAACGAGTAGAGCAGGTGAGAGAAACTTTAGGTTAGTGACCTCTACAAAGAAACTTAAACTAACTTAAACTAGACTTTCTTATTTGCCACTGCCTTCCTACCTTAGCTTATTTTAACTCACTTTAAATGCAAACTTTAATGTAATTTTTAATATATTTCTAATTATCCTTTTCTTTTCTGTTTTATTATATTTGTCATTTTAATTATGTTCTTTTATGCTTGTCTGAATGTTTCCAATGCTTTTAATCTTTTAATGTAAAGTACATTGAGTTGCCCTAGTGTGTGAAATGCGCTATACAAATAAAGCTACCTTGCCTTGCCTTGCCTAAACCATGAGTGGTGGTGATGATAGCAGCAGGGTTCAAAGTTGTGACATTAGTTTATTTTTAAAGGTTTTTTTTAAAGGGGTGTGAACCACAGAGCTCAGAGAAGGAGAGCTGAATGAGGACAGTTTCATGTTAAATCCACCAAAACAGGCAGAGAAGAATCCATCGCCATGGAATGATCACTGACGTGGAATCACTGGGACTATTTATAACAACTGTAAACATAAATCACTTTAAACCAATAAAATAATCTTTTAATCAATGTTTAATGCCGCCGTGTTTGTATCTTAAGTTAGTAGCAGGGTAATAAGCAGGATAATGTATGGTTAGCAGGTAGTTGTGGGAAATAGAATCTCAACCGGGTGAGACAAGGCTTCTCTCTAAGTGTGCAGAATTACATCATCCACGTTGTTTGCTGCTGTGGACAAACACAAACGTCAAAACATTTCAGAGTGGAGTCTGGTGTTGACACGGTCAGGGTCATGAGCATGGATATTTAATGAAGAGCAGCGACATGCTTTTCTCACACTGTACAGGAATCTGACATTATTTATTCATTTATATTTCCTGGTGTTGGTGGAGCAAACATACACAGTCTGTAACATGCTCAATAAACACACACACACACACACACACACACACACACACACAGCACAGCACATTCAACACCTGAGTGCACGTTTACCTCACTCTGACACACATTCACACTAAATCACACTTTCATTAACACAAGGTCAGACATTCACAGCTCACACCCACGCACACGCACACACACACACACACACACACACACACACACACACACACACACACACACACACACACACACACACACACACACAGAGCATTAAAGGTGTGTGGGCTCGGCTCCACCACGCTGCCAGGCTTCCTCTCTGTAACTGTCAGCGCTCGGCCTTAAAAGCCTTTAATATGAGAGATGGCGACTCCAGCCGCACATGAAAAAATAACATAATGGTTCATAATAGAGGACAGGAAGACGGGGGAGACGGAGAAGTGCTGAAAAGAGAGACTGAGGGGATGGGGAAAAAAAGAGAGTCCTCCAGTACCAGTTATCTTTCCAGTAGAGCTGCGACTAATGATTATTTTCATCATCGATTAATCTCTGGATTATTATCTTTTGATTAAAGCCGAGCTCCAGAGATTCAACACGCCGCCTCCATGAGAGTGATTAAACTGTTAATGGTTAAACTGCTGCAGGCTGCAGAGTCAGGGACCTCACTGAAGGAAGTGTGTTCAGCTCCAAAACAACAGATCCTACATTTCCCATAATGCAACAAACTCATGCTTTAGGAATTATGTAGCACCTCCAGAACAAAGCAATCACATGACGGTTTTAATAAAGCCTTTTAGTATCAGTATCTATCCATCCATCCATCCATCGTCTGTCTGTCTGTCTATTCCATCTTTCTACCCATCCATTTTTCCATCCGTCTTTCGATTAATCAATCCGTCTTTCCATCGATCCATCATTCTTTTCATCCGTCTTTTGATCCATCCATCTTTCAATCTATCCATTCATCTATCCAGCCTAACATCCATCCATTTGTCTATCCATCATCAGTCTTTCTATCCATCCAACCATCTCTCCATCCATCAGTCTTTCCATCTTTCCATTCGTCTTTCCATCCATCCATCTTTCCATCCATCCGTTTGTCTATCTATCCATCCATCCATCTTTCCATCCATCCGTCTTTCCATCCATCCATCCATCTGTATCAATCCATCTTTCCATCCATTGACTGATCCATCAATCCATCTGTCTTTCTGTTCATCCCATTTTCCATCTATCTATCCATCTATCTATCTATCTATCTATCTATCTATCTATCTATCTATCTATCTATCTATCTATCTATCTATCTATCTATCTATCTATCTATCTATCCATCTATCTATCCATCTATCCATCTATCCATCTATCTATCTATCCATCCGTCTTTCCATCCACCCAACCATCTTTCCATCCATCAGTCTTTCCATCCATCCATCAATCCATCTTTCGATTGATCCATCTCTCCATTCATCTGTCTTTCCATCCATCTGTCTTTCTGTTCATCCCATTTTCCATCCATCTATCTATCTATCTATCTATCTATCTATCTATCTATCTATCTATCCATCCATCCATCCATCCATCTTTCCATCCATCCATCCGTATCAATCCATCTTTCCATCCATTGACTGATCCATCAATCCATCTGTCTTTCTGTTCATCCCATTTTCCATCTATCTATCCATCCATCTATCTATCTATCTATCCATCCATCCATCCATCCATCTATCTATCTATCTATCTATCTATCTATCTATCTATCTATCTATCTATCTATCTATCTATCTATCTATCTATCTATCTATCTATCTATCCATCTATCCATCTATCCATCTATCTATCTATCCATCCGTCTTTCCATCCACCCAACCATCTTTCCATCCATCAGTCTTTCCATCCATCCATCAATCCATCTTTCGATTGATCCATCTCTCCATTCATCTGTCTTTCCATCCATCTGTCTATCTATCTATCTATCTATCTATCTATCTATCTATCTATCTATCTATCTATCTATCTATCTATCTATCTATCTATCTATCTATCTATCTATCTATCTATCTATCTATCTATCCATCCATCCATCCATCCATCTATCCATCCATCCATCCATCTATCAATTGATGTCAGCATCCCCTGTGGTCAAAGTGGTACCTTATCCCTCTTCGCTGATCTCATATTGTTCATCTAACACCAAACGACCTGCTTTCTTCAATTTTTAAATATAGCGCAGCAGTAAAGTAAAACCGAGAAGTACAAAACAAAAAGTCTTCACCGTCTGACACCTCCCCCCTCACGGCCGCTACCCTCGTCAAAAACAACCACATGGAAATAATTCATCTTTTTTTATCTTTGTAGGTAATAAAACAGTCTAGCTGTTCATTTCTGACTGTTTCATATCCAGATAAAACTTCTCAGAGGAGCTTTAAATGTCCAGCATTAAACCCAGTTACAAACGACCCTTGAACCTTACTCTACATCCACCTCTTACAGCCTGCAGCGCTCTTCCTAATCTGTCTACCCTGTGCAGCTACAGCGATGTGATGCATCTTTCTCCAGGCTGAGGATTGTGGGTCAGGCAGGCTCCGAGTGGACAAACATTAAGTAGGACATAGAGGTATATTTGGCATACGTCATTAGGGTTTTGGGATGCATTAAATGTGTGCTAAATAACAAGGAAATAAAGGAAGTGGATGATATGTCAGAAAGAGAGAGAGGAGCTAGTTGATTAGACTCAAACAAATCTGTGTGTAAACAGGATTTCTGCCTGAGTTACCTCAGTTCTAGTTGTTCCCATGCTCCTCTAAAACATCATTTCACAACATCTGTACTTATTGTTCCGATTGAGAAATCCCTGGCAGCTGAACTCATAAAAGGAGTGTAAGGAGCTGGGACTAATAAATACTTCACATTTTTGCGTGTTGCTGAAACATTCTTGGATTAATATTCTGTTGATTGATCATTTCAGCACCACTTTACTTTCCTCAAAGTTCCCCCCAAACCCAGAGGAGAGAGGGCGACTGGTTTCTCTGGCTGTTGTTTACACAGTCACCCATCACGTACGGCTGCTGACTTTGTCTAGACGACACAAACCACAGGTCACACGCAATCACAGTTTCTTTCTCCCTCTCTCTTCGTCTGACGTCCGCGCACATACAGATGATTTTTTTCTGATTTCCTTCCCCAGACTTGTTTTTCTCTCGCCCTTCTTTCTTCTTCTTCTTCTTCCTCCTTCTTGGTGCTGAGGCTGATATTTTATTCAGCCCCATTCTAGTTCAGAAGTTGTATTAATGCTTAATTAAACTGACATGAATCACAGAAAGCAGTCCTTGGGATTACTTTGCCAACGGCGTCAGTACATTGTGTGTACGTATCGGCCTGGACTGGAAAAAGAGCACAGCGCTGTAAATCAAAGTCTTCTTGTAAACAGAGCCAAGGAGGGAGGACTCAGACCTTTGATGGAACACACTGTCTCCTGACCTGTACGGGATAAATACACTTTGAATCTGTGATCTAGATCATGACACTGATGCAGCACTGGCCGACTAGCCTGCACTGTCAGTCCATTCAGTTTCTATCAGTGTTGTAGTACTTGAGTCCAGGACATGACTCATGTCAGACTCTAGTCCTCATGTTCACTCAAGTGCTGATTACTTAGACTTGGACCTGGATGCAAGCATTGACTAATTTATGACTAGGAGGATGGAGAGGAGGATTCAGACTTATTTATGGATGATGATGGTTTTATTGTCTTCATTAGCAACCAAGATGCTTAAAGAGGAAACATGAATTGTGCATTTACTTGCAAAGATTTTACAGCAAATGCGAGCAAGAGCCGTGCAACATGAACTATTGATGAGGTAACTGTAAGTAAGCTACTAGCTAACATTTGCCTCTCAACCACTGAGAGTTGGTTCTGATTAATAGTACCCTTAGATGTGAATATATGTGTGTACATGTGTATGTAAATACAATACATGAATGAGTGTATGTTTGCATAAACATGTATATTTTTTTCCTCTCCCTTTCATGTATTTATTGATTTTGTATGTATTCATTCTTATCATACTTTTATTTACAGTTGTGCTCATAAGTTTACATACCCTGGCAGAATTTGTGATTTTTTTTGGCCATTTTTCAGAGAATATGAATGATAAGATAATTTTTTGAATTTTCAGTCATGGTTAGGGGTTGGGTGAAGCCAAATTTTTATCAAACAACTGTGTTTACTCTTTTAATATCATAAAGAAAACAGAAATTCTACCAGGGTATGTAAACTTATGAGGAACAGTATATATATATATATATATATATATATATATATTTATTTATTTATTTATTTATTTTTTTTTAATTTAAGTTTATATGTGTCTATTTGTCATTATAATGATTACGATAATAATAAAAAATATTATTATTTTGTATGTATTAATTGAATATTATAATTTTTATGAGTTTTACATTTTTTTTTAATTTAATTTAAGTTTTTATCTGTATTTTTTTAATATTATTATTCTTATTTTTATTATTTATTTATTTATTCATACATTTTTATTTATTTTTTACATTAAAGCTGCTGTGAAGAACTTTTGTTTTGTATCGATTCTGGCGCCCCCTTGTGGACAAAGTGATACCTCTTATCTCTTGTCCTATACATGCAAAAGTAGTGTTTTCAACAAAAACCTCACCCTGTTGTCTTTTAACAGTCAACTTTATCAGGCAATGTGATTATTTTCCATGAAAACAGTCAAATAAAGGCTGTTTCTGAAGCGAGATGTCCATCAGCTGGTCTCACACCTACCCCCTTTAGAGCGGTTTCAGGCATTAAAAATGACAATAGAGAAGGTGTCAGTGTTGTTACTGATGGTCTTGTTTGCTATTGAAGGTCATAAAGAGGCACCAGTATCATTTTCAGTCTGTTTCTCAGCCAGTTCAAAACTCCTCACAGGGCCTTTAATGGCTTTGTTACACATGCATTATGTTTGAATATTGGACCTGTATTGTAAAGTTTGTGTTTGCTAATTAAAACAAATCATGAAGAAAAACATTTCAGATTAATAGCAGGAGGGGTTGCAGATATCTTGAATCTTTTCTTTTTGCCATTATTGAGACGACAGCTGAATAGAGACAGGAAATGTGGGGAGGACTAGAGGGAGGGAGACAAGCAGCTGGGAGTTGCACCACCGACTGCTGCAACAGACTGCAGGACTGTAGCTTCAGTATATGGGGAGTGCGCCCAAGCCGCTAGGCCAACTGGCGCCCTGGTTGCAGGTATGTTTGAGTTTATTTGACACCTGTACAAATCAAACTACAGAAGAAACTGGTGCATCTATCTGTTATCAAATATAAAGACACACAGACAGGATCAGGCAAGATCGAATGCTTAGAAATAAAATGTGCTCAGTCAGTCCACTTTAGATTTGGTGACTTGACTACAGCACAGTTTGCTATCACAGCATTTCTACTCAGATGCACAAAAACAAAATAGCTGGCTCTGAATTGACGTTCTCTCCTGTGCAGTGTAATCAGGCGGGTTACACTCAGCCGACAGGGATCCCAGAGTCATTAAGCTGCAGGACACAGAGCACTGCAGCGTTCACCTGTCACCTCGGTCACACTGTGTAACTGTGGATGTTGTACACGTTCCCGAAGGAAAGCACACATTAAACAGAGTCTACAGAAATGAGTGATGGCGAGGATCAAGAGGAAGCCAAGCGTTAAAGAGAGGGCGCGTGTCGAGACATTCTACGCTGGTGCAGATGACTGAACATCATCCAACGCCTCGAAGCAGCACCATGACCTAAACTACGTCCGCCCGGGGACTTAAATACTGCATACAGATAGAGGTTAATCTGAGGATTACAGAGAATGTGAGAGACATGCTCCTGTTCAGGCAATCAGAATAAAGAGGTTTGATGAGGACCAAAAACACCTGGTCACTCTGCAGCTTTTGGAGTAACCACCAAAATAATATACAGACTAATGTGAACATGGAAATGTCCCTTTTTGTAGATGCCAGCTACATGAATTTTCTGAGACTGTCCATATCAGGGTACAGTAGTCTTCTCTGAGCCCACTGTGAATGCATCTCTCCAGGTGTTACGGTTTTAAAAGTGACCTTGTAAACTGGAGACCTTCAGCTTGAACGTGTCAGTGGTTGTGGAGTTTACACAGCTGTTGAAACACAGAGGGAGTTCCTGGGAATGTTAACTAGTTTAGTTTTTATTAAGATTTCAAAATATCCTCATCAGATATTTAATGATCGTCTAAAGACGTTTATGAGGGATGCATCCATCTGAAAGTCTCCAGTTAACAGGGTCGCTGTTTAAACCAAAACACCGTCCGATCTCTGCCACGGCTTTTTGAGTTCAAAAGGATTTTGTTGAAACGTCTTTGCTACTCACGCTTATCTCCTCTCACGTGTTGATTCAGTGAATCCATCTGTGATGAAATATAACACCATCTAAAACAGACCAGCTGAGTCTCTTCATGCTAACAGGCTAACTGTTGTGTTGCTCATAATGATACCTGCCTGTCCATCTGCTTCTATGGTGTCATCTGTGATGAATGGTATTCGTCTTGTTTTACTGCCCTCTACTGGTCTGGTGGTGTAGTGCAGTTACTTTTTTTCTCTCCATACGTCACTGGCCTGATTTGCACAATCTACCCGGGGATTCAGCCTGCGGTCCAAACGCAGACAACAATGCGGGCACAGGGACCTTTTAATTCCGGGTAAAGTAGTTCTGGGCGCTAAAAGACCCTGGAACTCTTGGTCGAAATGCACCTAAAGAGATAGCCGAGGCTGCTATAGTAAGGGACCATCAGTATTAGCTAATCTCATTCATACATATTCATATATATTTCAGACAAGGGGGAGTTTTGTTAATTTTTCATCCAATTATTTTAGTTTTCCAGCTGAAACTGGTTTCTGTCATCTGTTATGGGTCACAAAGGCTATGTTCACACTGCAGGCAAGTGGCCCAAATTTGATTTTTTTGGGGTGAAGTGACCAGGTCAGATTTTTTAGAGACACTCAAATCTGTCCCAAATCAGATTTTTTTCAAATCAGATTTAGACCTCTTCCATATGTGGTACTGAATCAGATATAGATAAGATTTTTTTTTTCAAAGCAACCTCAGTGTGAACGGCCAAGGCAGATTTGATGCACATTTGATACTTTCACGTTATAGCGACACCCGTCACAATTCTGCACGGCGGTAGCCTTGCAAAAATGGAGGATAGCAATAATGGAGCAAGTCAATGGAGGGACAGCGAGGTCTTGGACCTTGGCTCTCCTTTTCTTTATACTTGACCTGCTCTGCACCTGGTCATTCATTCTCTGGCTCCCACTGCACAAGAACTTTGTAACAAAGGCGAAAATGCTGACTTCCTCCATGTTTTACGTTTGTGAAACAGCTGCATGTGACGTCATTGTTACTGTTCTTTTGTGCATGTGGGGCAATTCGGAGCCGCAAACAATTCACACTGGAATCAGATACAGGTCACATTATAGATGGTAATGGCAAACAAAAGATCAGAATTGAGCATTAAGCCTTGCAGTGTGAACGTAGCCAAAATGGTTTGTGCCGAAAACATCACATCAGTGTTGAAATCCATGGATCAGACACATCACTGTAGTTCTGTTTGTCTTGTGGTTTCAGGGATGGACGTGAGGTTTCTGCAGACAGGCCTGAAGGCTTCAAGACGAATGATTCCTGCTGTTACTGACAAACACAAAGAGGTCCAATGTTATCAGCATTTAACAATCTTTCAACTGAAGTATGTTTGAATTCTCTAAATTATAGTTTTGTGACAATTTCAGCAGCTATCAGGAGACTGGACAGTACCAGAATGTGATCACAGCATGGATTTATAAAGGCTGGTGAGCTCTTGTCTTATGTAATGTTCTGTGTGTGTCTTGGGGCTCTGCTGTGTCAACACTTGTTTGGTGAGGAAGAACTGTTTGTTATTTCTCTCCTCTGGCAGAGATATTGTGCCGCGGCTTCTCTTAAAACAACATTAAACATTTAAAAACTTCTGGTCATGATTTTTCTGAAACTAGAATCAAACTGAGGATTTGAATCCGCCTCTACTAGCAAATTTGAGGCAACACCCAGTCTGAGTTTGGTTTGCCCTTCCTCCTTTACACTCAGCGTTGTTTGCTTAATAAAGGCAGCTTTTCAATTTCATCTCCTTCCTCTTTCCTCCTGAGGTTTACTTTTTTTTTAAACAAACGTCTAATCTCTGAGGAAACGTGCAAAATATGGCACAAAGTGAGAGGGAGCAGATTGTGATAGTGGTGCAGTGTGGGGGGCTGTTCAAGAGGAATTTTAATAAGCAGAAAACACACACACACACGCACGCACATTTCGTGGAACAAAATCTCTGGATGCTCTGCCTGAAATGAATTCTCTTTTCCCACATCAGCCAGAGGAAAAATGTTATCTGCAGCCAACCAAAACCAATTTGGAACAGAATAAATGATGTACCTGACGTGCAAAAACGCTGTGATCCCTTGTTGCATGCTTCATTTCTTTCTCATGACACCGTGATAACTGACTGAAGAGCAGGAACACACCGTCGCTCTCCCAGATGATCGTGTCCATGCAAATAAGCCGAGCAGACAGCGCACTTAACGAGCACTGAGATATATAATGCCCCCGCGGCTGATCGATAAACAACTTGTGGAAGTGACTCATCACTGGGCCCTCACCCCTCCTCACCCCTGCAGGCAAAGTGCTGAGACAAGACTCCCCCCTTCGCCCCCACCGGCGGAGCTCCAGGGGAGATGAGGAGAGATGCGAAGGCCCCCACTCAGACTCAAGTGGCCTGCTGGCAGAGAGTCCATCCCGTTTCATTGATCCGCTCAGTCCGGATCGGAGAAATATGACTGAGGTCTGATTCCCTAATGGGACCACAAATGCAACAGTAGGGCCGCGGCCTGTCCACATGATGTATGCCGGGCGGATGGATGGAAGGCTCGTCCTCATTGTCAGCTAATCGCCCTGTGTTGGGTCGGGCATGGCTAATAGCCGCTGGACCATCGCGCCCAACCCCCCACCCTGCTTAGATCAATGTCATACATACATACATGCCCCACTCATCCATCTCTCCGCTCCACAAATCCATACACCTTCCCATAGGGGACAGGCCGAGTGCTGCGGTCTGAGCTAAGTGTTAAGAAAGCGGTGATGACATACATTTGCAATCAGATGTATGGCCGCCGGGATCTTCAGTCCACAGTGCCACCATCCACAACCAGAGACAAACTGTCTACAGCTATAGAGGTTTTCTAGGTTCAACCTTAATGGACCGAGACATTTGTTCATGGATCCATGAATCTTACAATTATATTTACACAACCTGATTTGGAAAATGCTGTCCTGATTGAGAGCATCTCCAAGATTAGAGATCTTGAACCTCTTCTGTCATGATTGGAGCTAATGAACGGTCAAATTTCACTGGATCCCTGTCCGGTCCTTCACAGCTCTGGATCTGTTAGGTTTCTATTCTAGTCAATGTGTTAACTTCCACTGGATCCATGGGCATTTTGCCTTAATTGGATAGAAAAGCTGGAGAGAGACAGCAAATGTGGGGAGTAGAGAGCGGGGGAAGACATGCAGCAATTGGTAGAGGCCGGGAGTTGAACCTGTGACCACTGCGACAAGGACTAAAGCCTCTATGTATGGGGCAAATGCTTACTGCCAACAGATCAGTCTTCGAGCCGTCCCATCACCGGATGTGATAGGTTTCTATTCTAGTCAATGTGTTAACTTCCACTGGATCCGCTCTGTTGTGTTCCGGCTGCGTCTCTGATCCGGCAGGTCGGAGCCCCCCTGGATCAGATACACAAGACTTCTATTTTTCCCAGGATGCCGGAGCACAACGCAACAATCTCAACAGAGCAGATGGAGCGGGACAGGAAGTCAGGCGCCAAAACAAAATGAAAACATCCGGTTAAATTTTCAGAATAAAACACTCTGTGTTATCACCAGATCGTATTTCACTTAACTACAACAACAAACAAACGCCATGATGAGTGGAGCCAGGCCTGGAGTCAACAGGTCAGAGGTTTTCAGAGGACCAGAAAGACAACATGGATGAGGAGAGGAGTAGGAGAATCCTTGATCCAGTGACTAGAGCGGGAAAACCACAGTCACGTGACTCCAGCTGCCCCGAGGTCCTGCTGTCCGGAACGGAAATGGATCTGATGGAAGTCCTTGGTAAAGGTCCTTACAGTTTCCATTGGGTATTACACACATTGATGAACACACCTGAGCTCTCTAGTGATAGGACAGGACCCGATCTGGACCACAATGACGTAACTGAGTGTAGATCATACTGTACAGATTTTGAGTTTCATACCCTGGGTTGTAGCAGTGCCCCTAAAGCCTCCTACAATCCTCTATCAGGCTTTTTGGATCCATTGACTTCAACAGTGAGGCAATATTCAACTCATAAGAAGTAATATGTATCAGGAGAGAAGCCCTCCTTCAGTCTGCTGATGATATCACTCCACAATATTGAAAAGGCATCCGATACAATCAGCCCAATCAATCATTTGGAAAGCTAATATTTCTCCTCAGTACACAAATACCTCCTGCTGTGGTGTGATATTAGCCAGTTAATCGTGGGAGGAACTCATGGGAACTATATCAAAGCTGAGTAATGAATAATCCTCTAACTAGTTGGAAATATACAACCAACCCCAACTCGGTCTCAGCAGATGTGTGTCTAACATGAGTCTGGTCCTGCTGGAGGTTTCTGCCTGTTAAAGGAAGTTTGTCCTTGCCACTGTAACTTGCTAAATGCTGCAAAGTGCTCTGCTCATGGTGGATTAAGATGAGATCAGACTGAGTCCTGTCTGTAAGATGGGACTGGATCTTATCCTGTCTTGATGTTGGGTCTTTGTTAATAATAGGACATAGAGTACGGTCTAGACCTGCTCTGTTTGGAAAGAGTCTGAGGATGACGTTTGTTGTGATTTGGTGCTATAAAAATAAAGATTGATTGATTGATTATGCGCCCCATGTACAGAGGCTACACTCCTCGAAGCAAGCCCAGTTTTGATTCCAACCTTCAGCCCTTTGCCACATGTTACTCCCCACTCTCTCTCCCAGTTTACTCCCCTGGCCAATGTCCTGTTCTCTCTGAATAAAGGCAAAGAAAATATAACCTTGTATAAAAAAATATGTGGTCTCATGAAGATTTTTAGAGTTTTATGGAGAGGAGATAGAAGCTGTGTCTCTCCTCTCTCATCATGGGCAACGTGAGATCTCTGGCTAATAAGATGGACGAGCTAACAGGACTAGCCAGGAGTCAGACAGAGTTTCAGGAATGTAACATGTTGTGGTTCACGGAAACGTGGCTGCATCAGGATATTCCCAACCACAACGTCTCCATTGATGGCTTCCAGACTGTCCGGGCAGACCGGGATAGACCTGAGAGCGCTGTGGGCCTCTGACCATATTATCAGCACAGGGAGAACTCACATGTCATACTGGTAGCTTTTTACACCCCCCCCCCTCTGCCAACCGGACTACGGCGTCCAACGTTCTCAACGCTGCCATAGCCAAGCTCCAGACAGACCACCAGAGTGCCCTCTTCCTGATCTCCTGGGACTTCAACCATGTATTTATTTTCTACATATCTTATTATTGTATTTGCATAACTTATTGTGTATAGAGCAACTGTAATGACTGAATTTCCCACCCTGGGATATATACAGTATTTCTGATTCTGAACAGTGAAGCATCCTGAGACCATTCATGTGTGGGGTTGCTTTTCGGTCAAGGGAGTGGGCTCTCTCACAATCTTGCCTAAAAACACAGCCATGAATAAAGAATGGTACCAGAACGTCCTCCGAGAGCAACTTCTCCCAACCATCCAAGGGCAGTTTGGTGATGAAGAATGCCTTTTCCAGCATGATGGAGCACCTTGCCATAAAGCAAAAGTCAGAACAAAATGGCTCGGGGAACAAAACATTAAGATTTTGGGCCCTTGGCCAGGAAACTCCCCAGATCTTAATCCCATTGAGAACTTGTGGTCAATCCTCAAGAGGCAGGTGGACAATCAAAAACCCACAAATTCTGACAAACTCCAAGCATTGATTATGTAAGAATGGACTGCCATCAGTCAGGATTTGGTCCAGAAGTTGATTGACAGCATGCCAGGGAGAATTGCAGAGGTCTTGAAAAAGAAGGGTCAACACTGCAAATATTGACTTATTGCATGAATTCTGTGTAATTCTCAATAAAAGCTTTTGATACTTATGAAATGCTTCTAATTGTATTTCATTATACCATAGAAACATCTGACAAAAACACCTAAAAACCCTGAAACAGCAGACTTTGTGAAAATGTAATATTTGTGTCATTCTCAAAACTTTTGGCCATGACTGTATATTTCTGGTACGTGTCATGTTTGTCACAAACTGTCAAATATTAATGCAATTTATTCTTGCAGCAAAAGAAAAGAAAGCAAACATTTTTCTTCCTTGCTTGTGACTGTGTGCATGCGACCATCACCATCCCTCTTAGAACTCTGGCCTGTCTTTTATTGACAGCTAATATCATGTTCTGTAAAAGAGGGCGTGCACACCTAGGTGGGCCAAAGAAAATAAATAAAAGAAAGTAAAAGAAAGATTACATAAGGATATACAAAGGGACAGGGAAAGAGAAGGAGAGAGAGAGACCTAAGACACTTAGGTGGGGAGGGACCATTATCTAACTTATTGTGTATAGAGCAATTGTAATGACTGAATTTCCCACCCTGGGATATATACAGTATTTCTGATTCTGATTCTGAAGAACTTGACTTTTTCTTTTGCACTTCCTCACTGGCTTCACTTCCTGCTTTCTCAGTCTTTGTGACAAACTTCTATCAACCTTTCTCATGCATGAAAGAAAAAGCAAAAGAAAGCAAAAATATGCAACAAAGTTTTCATGCTTTGGTGGAAAACTAGGTGAAAAATAAAGACGTCATATTTCCGTCGCTGCACTCCCGATTAAGTCGTCTCATTATGGCGTCTTCCTCTAAATTTTTTATGGCACCCAACTGGAGAAGTCGCCCCGCTAAGTGTTTATCTCAACATGCTAATACCGCATCACGTCAAGGGATGGGAATACGAAGGATTTGCATTTTCTTTCACCAACTTTCTGGCAAAATTTGCAACTTTACCGACGCCTGTGTGAGACTTTGTTTACCTAACACTTTAGGTTTTGATTCAGGAGAAAAAGCTTCTGTGGTTATCACACTTTATCAAAATACTGATGCTTAGAAAATCACAGAAAAACAATGCACAATGCCAGAGAGTGGACTTTGTTCATGGGCCACACACACGGAGCGTTCGGTGCTCGAGCTGCAGCGAGCTTTCTCCAGGCCATGGAGGCAATTTTCCTCCATGGATGTATGCAGGAGGTAATGGGAGAGATGTACTCGCAGAAGCAGCAGCAGCAGCCACTGTGGCTGACCTTGGTGCTCCTCACGAATCAGCCAAGCACTCAGCTCGAGCCCAGGCAGGGGAAAAATCACTGTGAATAATTTCTTAATGCTTTCACTGAGGAACAAAGAGGGAGGGTGAGGAAAGGGGTCAGGGGGAGAGAGAGAGAGAGAGAGAGAGGGAAAACCGAGGAGACAGAGGAAGACAGAGACATAGTGAAAAGTTGAAATGGATGATAGTGAGACAGACAGCAAATAAGAGAAGAAGACAAAGAGAGAGGAGAGGAAGAGGGGCGTGATGATGCATAAAGTCAAAGTAAAAAGGAGGAATGGATGAAAGGAGGGTTGAACATAAAAAAGGGAGGGAGGAGAGCTGTGTCCGGTGTCCTGGGATCATGCTGCAGTCTACATTATTCATCGCAGCACCAGATTCATCCAGGGTGACTTACAGCGCTCATCATTTACATGCCATCACCCATGAATTATTAAAATAATGACTTGAGCGTCTGATGAACCGTAAAGTGTAGGGGTGAGGTCCCTGAAGGGAAACATTGACTTAGAGGTCAGTCACAGGAAGCTACACCCTGAATAAACATACTGTAGTCTCAGAGTGGAGTCGCGTTTAAAGACCGCAGGAAATCTGTTTCATTCTTTACGTTTATCGCGACATGCTTCAGACGCATCCAAGAGAACATAGAACAACAGTCACCGGAACACAGGGAGTGGAAAAACATCCAAACATGAGCACCTGTGTGCATAACAAGTCAGACGGAGAGGTGGGGATTCAATGATGGGGGTATTGATGTGACTGAGTCTCGTGTGGAGCATCAATAAGACAGAAACAAGAAGAAGTGATCACATCCTGGCGTGAGACGTATCTGCAGGTATTACTTAAACACCTCATTTTAAAGTCTGAGTCTCATTACAGCTTACAAACTGCATGCTTCTGGAGTATCTTGCTATTTTAAGTCTTGATCTCTGAAGGATCAAGGCTTGATGAGGGACAGATTTGAAGCGCTTCACCTTATTAAAAAGCTGCGACTCTAAAACTATTAAGCTCTTACTGTAACCGTGCACTCGTGATTTCATATCCTGACTCCGTGCTCCCGTCTGCTGAGACATGATTCCTTCATCGCTGCTCTCTCTGTAGTCACAGTGGAAGTGAAGGCGAGGCTACAGGTCAATTATGCCTGATTCACACCTTGCAACATTTGAAGGAGGACTTTAGGTAGAACTGTTTAGGCAGCAGGTGAACATTTTGTCCTTGACGTTGATGTGTTTAAAACCAGGGGGAAGGATGCAAGCGACTTTGACAAGCATCAAACTGTGATGGTAAGATGACTGAGTCAGAGCATCTCAAAACTGCAGCTCTTGCAGAGTCTTCCCATGTAGGACGGCTCCAACTCTCACCTCTTTTAAATCAAAGACTAAGACTTTTTTTATTTGCCACTGCCTTCCTATCCTAGCTCATTTTAACTCACTTTAACTTAATTTTAAGTTTAAAGCTGCTGTGAGGAACTTTTGTTTTGTATCGATTCTGGCGCCCCCTTGAGGACAAAGTGATACCTCTTATCTCTTGTCCTATACATGCAAAAGTAGTGTTTTCAACAAAAGCCTCATCCTGTTGTCTTTTAACAGTCAACTTTATCAGGCAATGTGATTATTTTCCATGAAAACAGTCAAATAAAGGCTGTTTCTGAAGTAAGATGTCCTTCCTCTGGTCTCACACCTACCCCTCAGAGCAGTTTCAGGCATTAAAAATGACAATAGAGAAGGTGTCAGTGTTGTTACTGATGGTCTTGTTTGCTATTGAAGGTCATAAAGAGGCATCGGTATCATTTTCAGTCTGTTTCTCAGCCAGTTCAAAACTCCTCACGGGGCCTTCAACATATTTCTAAATTTCCTTTTCTTTTCTGTTTTATTATATTTGTCATTTTAATTGTGCTCTTTTATGCTTGTCTGAATGTTTCCAATGCTTTTAATGCTTTAACGTAAAGCACATTGAGTTGCCGTCGTGTATGAAATGCGCTATACAAATAAAGTTGCCTTGCCTTGGTCTGCAGTCACTAGCTACTCTAACTGGTCCAAGGAAAGGAAGGAAAACTGTTGAACTGGCAACAGGGTCATGGGCAAAACTTGGGCCGTGTGATCCAAGAGAAGAGGTCGAATAATTCAGAATGGTCAGAACCAAGCGGCAACATCCAGTCTTAAAATTTGAAGCCTATTCAGAAGTTTTAAAAACTGCAGTTCATCGAGCGTCCACTAGAGGCTGGCTGCAGAAACACCAGAAACCACATACACACCCATTCAAAGGAGACGATCTTTACAGCAGAAATAAACATGTTTACAGCCTGGTACAAAAAACTGTTTAGGTCTAAATAGCTCATTTATCTATCAGCACACACTGTATGGGGGTGAATTTTTGCAAAGCTGACTTGATTTACAGGCGGGCACCCTGTAGCTGTTAGCTAAAAAAGCTAAAGCCCCACCTCTTTACCTCACACTGGCTTGTACGAAGTTAGATTGAGTTCAGCATTTCCAATCTTGCACCCTCTGATGGTCGGCTTCAAAACAGCGCTCAAGAAAAGAAGGGTGATGTCATGGATACTACGTCCATGTATTAAACAGTCTATGCGTGACACATGTTCCTGTCCAAAGTGCCTACAACCGGCATGTAATCATCAGAGCTGGACCACAGAGTGATGGAAGAAGGTCCAAGTCCAAGGTGATGACTCAGTCTCCAAATTACCAAGATCTCAATCCAATCGGACAAACAGGTCTGATCCATGGAGGATCAACCTCACAACTTCTAGGACTTAAAGGATCTGCTGATAACCTTCACTGGAGTCCATGTCTGATAAGGTCAGGCCTGCTGAGAGGGGGTCTGCAAACTACTAGGCAGGTAGTCATAATGTAAAAGCTGATGGGGGGGGATATTGAGCCATAAAAAGATGTACGTTGCACAGAAATAAAAATATATATTGCATTGGTAGAAATGTAGCTCTAGCGAAAGTTCAGACAGGAAGACTATAAAGCAATCACAGCAGCTGTTTAACTCTCCTCTCCCTCGTTCAATAGCTCACCCGCTTCCAGCTGCACGCTCCGGAGCTGTCATTGGCTAATCAGCAGCTGCGTCATCCAATAGTTCAGTGGCACGCCCTTATCGTCAGCCTATCAACTTTCTGCTGTCTTTTTAAATGCGTCTCTCTCTCCAGCTAGTTCCTTCTTGCATTGATGGTGCGCACCCCTCCAACTCCCCATCTCCACCTGGTCTCTGCAAAGTCTTCAATTCCTTGGATCATCAACCACCACCACCAGTGTCTGGACTCTAGGGGGATTTCTTCAGCTGCCAAATTCATGCATCCTACGCTCACAACATTATCCCCATAGAGTCCTTACGCCAAAGATTTCTGTCAAGTTTCATCATTCATTCAGTTGTAATAAATAATCTTTAATATTCAAATTGTGTCTCTCCTGATTGAAATGTATTTATTTCATGAGAGCAGGGGATAATTCCCTGGACAATGAGTGTGTGTGTGTGTGTGTGTTGGGTGGGGTTTGGGGTATTTTTGATATCCTGGGATTTTAAGAGTGGTTACGTCAAACCGGACGATAACAGCCGATGAGAAGACAGTCGAAAAGGACATAAAACCACAAACTAGTAAAGCCCATAAACATTCCAGCACTGAGAACAATGTTAGCCAACATACCGATGGTAAAACTTCACCTCCAGTTCTCACTGAAAAACAACGTTAACTGCTTTGATGACTGTCTCCACATCCTGGATGAATCAAACTTACTGTTTCTTTCTCACTGCAAAGTAACAACCACTCCGTGAAGTGTGCGCCCTCTTCCCTGTGAGATAACCTGAGATTATACGAGGTCACATCAGGAGGTGCGTTGCTGCTTCCGGCAAACAGGATATTCTTAATGGTATCCTGTGGTGTGAACATGTTTCAGATTACAGAGAGGATATCTGTGAAGTTTTTCTGATGTGTGCAATGCAACCCATTTCAAAAGCAGAGTCTGAACCCTGCCCTAACCAGACTAAGCATCCCTTTACTGACAGACGTACACACATTTATGATTAGATACGTGGAGCGGTGGAGTGCATCCTCCTGGTCTTACAGATCAAGACACCCACAATGAAGAACACACTTTTCATCACATTTGTGGCTCTCTCTGTGAGCGCTCATTATGAACTGCTGTGACCGAGCAGGTCTTACCTTTGTGCTGGAGTTGGTGCCATACAGGCAGTAGAGTCTGACACACACATCCCTGGCTCATGGCATTTTCCATTCACCTGTCAGAAACAAGAAGAGATCCATACATTAGCATTAAAACCACAGCAGCATTGCATTGAAGTCTATAGAGGCAACTACTGCCTCCAGTAATCAGATCAAAGCATGCATAGACGTTTTATTCCTCTGTATATGTTTTAACTTTGCAAATTAAGGCAACAGAGAGTGAATCATCCTTCTAAGTTTGATTATCCCTGGGGTCAATTGGACCCCATTCAATGTTTAACGTCTCTAAATTAATGACTAACATCATATTTCCTGACTTTTCCTAATTTAATGGGGACAACTGGGAAAACCTAAAATTAGAATGTTGATATGTTCCAATTTCCTGTAAAAAAAAATGTACGCATCAGTGTTCCTTGGGGTCAATTTGACCCCAGGCTGTTTTAGCTGTATACAATTAAAGAAATATCAACATTTGACATTTGTTTTGGTTGTTTTGGATGATATTGAGGTCACTATAACCAAGGACACTTCCGCATGTGACTGCAGGAGCCAGGATCGAACCGCCAACCTTTACATTGAGATATATTATTTCCAGACACCATGTCTCTGAAGACATTCAATGATGAGTCCTGCGTCATGTTTTGACAACATAGAAACAAGGCAGGGCCGACGAGAGCAGCAGTATGATGCAGTATAAGCTAGCTACCTTATGGACAGAGCCACGCTCATCTTTGCACTATTGCACGTTATGTTTGTCTATTATTTCCTTATTGCACTCGTGCCTTTTGTACTTAAATATATATGGATTTTATTAGTACTTGATTTTTAGTGCCTGTCTATTTATGTTTGTACAGGGAGTACGCAAAAAATACCGGAGTCAAATTCTTTGCATTCTTGAGAGACATTGTGAATAAAGTTCTTTCTGATTCTGATTCTGTTTTTCAAATAAAGTCCTTCTAAATGCTTTAAATTGTGTTTATGCTTGAAATATATTTTATTTAAAGGGCTATTTAGATAGTCAACAAAGAAACATAAAGCACCTGACACATAAACCTGGGTAACAGTTTCTGGATGTTTAAATTGCTGTGGTCAAATTGACCCCAAGGATAAAACATGTTAGTAAGTTTGAGGGTAACAGGAGGGTTAAGGACCCAAAAAGAAGAAGTCTGTCTATAGTTAAAGTTTAAAGTTCTGCAGCTGTTGCAACACTGCCCACATGTTGATCTTAAAGTAAGGCCCGCCTCTTATATAGCAGACAGCCAATCATAATGCAGGCATTTGGGATGCAATTTGGGGTGGCAAATGAGAATCTAAGGGGGGCAAGGCCACCCCTCACCATCCTCTGGATCCACCCCTGCCTCTTTAAATGACAAATTATCAAGAGTATGTCATTAATGTATATTCATAAATCTGAGATAAGAGTATGAGAGTGTTTATTGTGGATCTTCATGTGTTTGGAAGTGTTTGGGTTCTCCAGGCCCTGAGTCAGTTTCCACTCACATCCTCCAGAGACAGTAACAGTAACATCAGTGCGAGTAACAACAGTCCACATAAGGTATTGTTAGCATTGTTCTATATTTACTGCTGCCGTGCAGTGATCACTTATACTGTCGGCCATATATAGAACATCTCATAGTTTTACAGTGCATGGTGATTATAAAACTAGATCCAGGTGTCAAATTAAAGGCTGCTGAAGCCTGGAGGTCTGGTAGAGTGGAGCCTCTAATCTCATTTTATGAACTATAATATTCTGGTCACGTGAGCCGGCTCTGCCTCTCTGGAGGACAGTCTTTTTCGCTTTGCCAATTACTGTAGCAGCTGAGGAGAAATATTTGGGGTTAAAGTTGTTTAAAACATGGAGGGGAAACAGAAATGCATGACTGTGAATGGATGTTAAACATAATGGCTGTCTTGCTTTGTACTCCAGCTTTCTGGTGCAGCTGACAGAAGTGTCTAGAGGATGTTACTTTGAGAGGCAAAGGACTGTTATAGATTTGACACTCAAAGCTTCCTCGCCTAAAGGTCTGGGCTTTATGTTGGGATTCTCCATTAGCAGACAGACTAAGCTAGTAAGGACTGCAAATATTGTTTTCGTCCACATATTATGAAAAGCTTTTCACAAATGTTTATGTTTATTTATTTGCAGAATTAAAAAATACACACAAAAAAAGAACAAACATATTTAATATACAGAGCAGGAAGAGGCAGGAAACGCAGTTTATTTGAAGCCTCCACCCAAATAATGTTCTAATGTCAAAAATTAATAAAAATATATTAAATTGACAAACATAGACAATAGTTGATACTAAAAATAAAACGCAAAAATATACAAAATGAATAATTAATATAAATACTATTACATCAACATAATTTGAAATTACAAAATATGATTATGATGTCTATGAGTATGTTGAGCATAATTAAAGGCACTATGAGGAGTTTTTAACTGGCTGAGAAACAGACTGAAACTGATACTGATGCCTCATTATGACCCTCAAAAGCAAACAAGACCATCTACAAAACACTGATACCTTCTCTGTTGTCATTTTAATGCCTGAGACTGCTCTGAGGGGGTAGGTGTCAGAACAGGTGATTGACATCTCACTTTAGAAACACCCTTTTTTTGGTTGTTTTCATTGCAAATAATCACATTGTGCGATAAATTTAAATGTTCAAAGACAACAGGATGAGATTATTGTCTGAAGACACTTATTTTGCATGTACAGGACAAGAGATAAGAGGTATCACTTTTGTCCACAAGGGGGCGCCAGAATCGATACAAGCTAAAAGTTCCTCACAGCAGCTTTAAATAACACTGGTTAAAGTTTTTTTCGAGCATTGTTTAACATTTTAAACAGTTTTTCGCCACATTGGATTAAATATTCCAGAATTTGGTTTCCCCTGAAACGTATTGAGGAGGATGAAGAAAGTTTTACCAGTTGAATAAGAGTGGACCTGTGAATTTAATTTGAAGTAAGACTTGAAGTGATCAGGGATATTCCCTTCACATTGTATTTTATACAAAAATATTGTCACAGTTCAGGGAAAGGCACAAAAAAAAAAAAGGTGCAGGACCCAAAATGCAGATTCAACATGAAACGTATTTAATAACTAAAACTGAGATAAAGCAAAACTTACTTTAGACAAAAAACACTTGTAACAGGAACACAAGAACACAGGGTACGACTTCACATGACACAATGAACTGACACAGAAGGGAGGAAACACAGAGGCTTAACAGACAGACTGGGGGTGCATCTCAAAGCTCTAAACGTCCATCCTCGCGTCTCTTCCTCGCGTCTTAGTCCCGCCCACCAGAGATGCGAGGAAATGAAACCAGAGGAGAGAGGAGAGAGGAGATTTGTATTTAGAGAAATGAGACGTCCTCTCCTCCGGAGCGTCACGTGAAGCGACGTCGGTTTGTGATGACGGCTTTAACAGCTGTTTGTGTCTGCACACATGTTCACTGTAATAACTCTGATAAATATAAACAGTAACAGAGCTCTGTCTCTGTGTTTACATGTTTAACACACACCTGCACATGAAGAGAATCAGCTCTCTGTTTATTCTGTCCTAAAGCATCGCGGATCGATTCACAGGTAAAATGCCTCATTATTAAATTATTTATTACTTTAAGGGAAAATAGAAACCATGCAACTCTTTTTAAACCCTGTGCTCATTAATGATCAGCCTCGTATGAAACTTTATTAACCTGACTGGAAATATAACAAGTGTTTTTACTAACAGACAAACTTAACTGTCAGACTTCTCTTCATGAAGAAAATGAGAACAAATGGGGAAACTAACAGGAGGAATAACTGATCATTGATATATATTCTATCAATGATGTTAGACTCTATTACTCTATTTCATTAGACAGTGAATCTGACAAAAACAATCAGATATAACATCCATCCTCTGTTATATTGAATTTATGATTTTGCGATCAGTATTTTGTTTTTAAAATTCACATCAAACACTTTTCAATCTCAGCTCATCACACACAGACTGTTTAGAAACCGACGGATGTTTATGATCTGTTTCAGGGCACCCTTAATGACTGTTTTAAGGTCCGTCTTTGCTCTGTTATTAAACTCAGCTGATGTTAAGTTTCGGTTAAGTCCGAGCCACTGCAGCATCCAATCGGTGAGTGATATTCGATAAGGGGGCGTGTCTGTCAGAGAAAAGACTTCCGCAAAGTCTGCTCTCATGTTTCCTCGATTATCCCTCCTTGGATCAGTCTCCTCGCTCCTCGCTCCTCTCTCCTCCAGCAGCGTTTAGAGCTTTGGGACGCAAGTTAAAATGGCGCGTCAGTAAGTACTTCCGGTTCGACCGAGGAGCGAGGAGCGAGGAGACTGCAGTTTAGAGCTTTGAGATGCACCCTGGGTAACGAGTGAGGACACACAGGTGAGACTAACGAGGCACAGGTGAAGACGATCACAGAGGTGGGAAAACACAGGAAGTACAACTAAACTTAACACACAAGACTATTCTACAAAACAAAACTCAACTCAACTCAAATGTATTTATATAGCACCTTTCATACACAAAGACATGCAGCCCAAAGTGCTTCACAGAATAACAGACAGAAAACAACAGCAATGGTAAAATTATAAAAGGCATGATTTTAAATAAAATACTTAAAAATAAAAGAAAATCAACACAGTAAAATTGAACACTGAAAAACCACTCAAGACCACAAGAAATCGGGTTGCTGGTGGCCTAGCGGTCTAAGCATCCCATGTACAGAGGCTGCAGTCCTCGTCGCAGGGGTCGCCGGTTCGATTCCCGGCCAGTCGACCATTTCCTGCATGTCTTCCCCCACTCTCTACTCCCCACATTTCCTGTCTCTCTTCAGCTGTACTATCTAATAAAGGCAAAAAGGCCAAAAACATAACTTTAAAAAAGACCACAAGAAATCACACAGAGAGTAAAATGACAAAATACTAAACACATAAGCATGACAAGAAAACACAAGGTAAGCACTACAGAATAAACCAGGAAACTCAAAGACAGATACACAGACATGAGGGTATAGAATAAAGGAGAATATATAATACAAGGGAAGTCAACACGTGAAAAAAAAAGACCCTAGGAACGAAATAAACCTGAACAGGGATGAGGAAAAACCCCAAATAACTAAAAGAAAACAAGGAACAGACCAAAACATGACAAATATGAGTCATAAATGTTGCACTAAATATCAAAATAAAAGCATAAACTGTGCAATAAAAAGCATGCAAAAGTAGAGGAACAATAAGCAGGCACAAAAAATAAGTGTAAAACTGGGAAAACATGAAACTTAAGTTTGATATATTCTTTAATGAATTCCCCCAAAACATAATTTCCTAAGTGATCCTTCAAAGAGAAGAAGGATACACACATTCAGTTTTTGTTGGAAATTTATAACACTTGGATGCTCCTTTAGCTGCACACTTAAAGATTATTTACTAAGTATATCATGCTGTCATAACACAGTTCAAACAACTTCTAGTTATTAAAATAATCCATCTATCTAGCTGTTACTTTCTAAAATGTATGTCCGGAAGTAATGTGTGCAAATAAACATCGTCCATGAATTTAAAAGTGCAGCACAGAAGGACAGATTTGTTTTTATACATGTATTTACGCGCTGTGAAGCTCCTTCAGGACTTAAAGCATTTCTATCCAAGGTTCTATCAGCAACAGAGTCCTTTCAATGAACAAGCAGCACAGACAGGTCAGAGAGCCTTGACCGAAGCTAGCTCTATGGGTTTCTGAGGAGACTGCGGTGACAATAAAGAAAGAAAACGTACACTTTTCAGGACAGAATATTCAAAGATTACTTGTTCTCAAGCTCAGCTCTGGATCCTTACAAAAAATATATCTTACAACTGTCTAAAGTTCAAAGTCAAATCATGCAATTTAATTATATTTCAGAGCTAACATGCCCTCTGGCAGAAGCTGTCAATGAGACTTGGTAATAACACAGGGGGAAGAAGCCTTACATTTGATGATAACTGGATAGAAAGCTTGAGCTGCTTCATTCAACAAGCACAGACTACGTTATTAATGTCCAGCATAATTAGCCTTTGGAGAAGCTTTTCTTCACCAGGCAGCTTTGGACTTTGTGACTGAATGCAAAGGGGAGATTAAGGTTTCAGGCTGACTGTAATTGGTCCAATTTACAGCGCATTATTTGGGAGAAATCGAAGTTACAGGATTAGAATTCAAGACCAAAGTCTTGTCCATCCTTGAGAGAATCCATCCCGTCCATTAGATCACACAGTAAATTAGGAGCAGCTATGAGACAGAGGGGCCCATGGTTACAGTTCTCAGTCTGTCAAGCACAGAAAGATCCAGGGCAATGTTGTGATCAAAGGAAGGCATGTCTATATGATGAAAATGCTAATCATTAATTACAGCTAATCATCGCAGTCAGCTGAAACAGGGTGTAAAACATCTTTGATCTTTGAACTCGCCTTTGAAACTAAAAAGCTGTGTTTATGCAGGTGTAAATGCATCTTGACCCGGTTTAATTAAAGTAATTGGGTAACGTTGTGCAAGCCGTTTATATGCACTATAAATAGTAAGGGAGGGGATTGCAGTGTTAGTCATGGAACCATGCCATACGATACGGTGCAATATGATATGATACAGTGTGATACAATACAATGCGGTGCGATATGTGCGATACGATATGGAAGGATACGATATGTGCGATACGATATGGAAGGATACGATATGATACGATGCAATGAAGTCCAATACCTTGGTCATATATGGTAGGATACAATATGATACAACACAAACTATACGTTACATTGCAGTGTGATGCAACGGAGCGTGATGCAATGCGGTGCAATGTGATAGGTGCAATACAATAATATAGGATGCGTAGCAAAGCGATGCTTAGCAAAGTGATGCTTAGCAAAGTGATTCGATGGAAAGTGATGCTTAGCATAGCGATTCGATGCAAAGCGATTCGATGCAAAGCGATTCGATGCAAAGCGATTCGATGCAAAGCAATTCCATGCAAAGCAATTCCATGCGAAACGATGCGAAGCGTTGCAAAGCGAAGCGATGCAAAGCGAAGCGATGCGATGCAAAGCAATTCCATGCAAAGCGATTCCATGCAAAGCGATGCGAAGGGTTGCGTTGTGAAGCGTTGCGAAGCGTTGCGAAGCGTTGCGAAGCAAAGCGATTCGATGCGAAGCGTTGCGAAGCGTTGCGAAGTGATGCGAAGCAAAGCGATTTGATGCGAAGCAAAGCGATTTGATGCGAAGTGATTCGATGTGAAGCATTGTGAAGCGTTGCGAAGTGATGCGCAGCAAAGCGATTCAATGCGAAGCGTTGCGATGCGAAGTGTTGCGAAGCGATGCGAAGCGATGCGAAGCGTTGCGAAGCGTTGTGAAGCGTTGCGATGCGAAGCAAAGCGATTCGATGCGAAGCGATGTGAATTGAAGCGATTTGATGCAATGTGAAGCAACTCGATGTGAAGTAATGCGATGTGAAGTGATGCGAAGCGACACGATGGTTTGCGAAGCGATTCATGCGATACGATGCAGTGCGATTTAATGCTGTGCGATGTGATGCAATGTGATATGTGTGATAACTCTGGTTTAACTGGTCAATTGCAAGCAAGTCATATGATGATAAATCATGAGATCTGGCTCAAGGTGTAAAAGATGCTCATAAATGTTAAAGTGCAGGATTAATGTCATTTAGTGCCTCCTAGAGGAGTCATAAAGTGGTCACAGTGGGTCCAATTAGAAGATAAATCTGGTTAGAGGGCCTTAGTATAATTTTAGATTAAAGACACAGGCCATAAATGAATTGCATCAAGAGTCAGTGCCATATTTATATCCTACAAAGGGGGACAATATGTATGGAGCTTTTTTGATGCAACAGGAACCACTTTAAGCCTCAAGTGGCCACTGGAGGAACTGCACTTTTTGGCACTCAATGTTGGCTTCATTTTCCAGCCCAGGAAGCTGCTGCTTGGATCCAACTTGATCACTTAAATTATCCTAAGATGTGCCTTGGCAGTGAGGTGAATGTACACTGGGGGGTAATATGTCAGTGCTTTGTTTTCCAAAGAGCTCAACCCGGACCACTTAAGAAGATTAAGTAGAAACTTAGGTCAGGTGGATCAGAAAGACATGTGTAACACCTCCGTGTCATATGTCTTACTAACACCTCGGACATGCCTAAGAGCCGATGAGGGGCTTTTAGTTTGAGTTTTTCATCCTTGTGCATGCTCAAAGAGGTTGGTGAGTAATGTAATTGTGGTGCAGGAGATGAAATTATCTCACCCTTCACAAGGTGAGGGTGTGTAGTGACACTGCAGAGTTTCAGCAAGGTACACAATGTGATGTTGTAGACTGCAATGCTTTTGTAACATCCCACCACAAATAACGTCTTCATTGGACGCTAAAAGAACATTTTTGAAATAGTGTTTGATTTGATTGACTTTATGATTTTGGTTTCAGAAGAGATTCAAATAAGACAACCCTTTCTTCCTTCTGGATGCCAAATGTTGCTTCCTCTACATGAGGACAAATCCTCAGTTAGACAGGCAGGACGTTCCTGGTTCCAGATAAGCTCTAATTGGACGATCCCTGTTGGTAGAGGGATGCAACAAACTGTCAACTTGACAATGAAATTTCTCCTTCAGATCATAATAAGCGTCACATTTCCAGACATGATAATGAGAACATCACCTGGGCGTCCTGAATGGATGCTTCAGCACTGTCTCCGACTTGTCTCGGTCACCGGTATTTCCTTTCAGTCTCAAACAAGGTTCTCTTCCCTTTCAGTCAGATGTCAGCTCCCCATGGTAACATATTATTCTTTAACGTTACATGCACTGACTGACATTTACAAGGGCACATACTTCTTTTGTGTCTTTATCCATGCAACAACTAAGACTTCTCATTCAGGATATGAAGTTTAGGCAGCAGAACTATGCAGGAGAAATGTATTCCTTTCCTGATTTGAGCTGAGACTGCACCAGCAAGGCAGAAAACTTTTCAAAAACCATGAAATGTGTTGAATAAAGTTGAATTATAATGAACTATGTGAAGTTTCTTTTGTCTTTTTCTGCAGACCTGCAGACTTAGGATATTGTTGTCTCGACTAACGCCCTGTTTCGCACACACCTTCCTCTCACTAGCTCCTTTCCCTCCCTCCTCCCTTTTGCATCTACTTCTCCCAGTCTCTTGCCCCTCTTGCACTCACGCAAAAAGAGATAATGAAACACCACAGAAGCGAAACACCACCCACACACTCACAGACACACTGTGGGAAAACAATAGAGCTGACTGTCCTTGAAGAGGGAAAATTAAACAAAAAAATAACACAAAGCCAGCAAAAAAATGCTCAGTAAGCCCTTGGTAATTAATTAAGAATGTTCAGATTTAGTCATGGCTTAATACCCAGCAGTGCCGTGCTAAATTGCAGCGAAGTGAGAGCTAATTAAGCCCGACTCTTAAGTCGTGATGTGTTTTATTTATGACTGCATTTCTGGAATCTTCCCTCAATTTATGTGGCACTACCATGGTGACCAGGAAATCTTACACTCCCGGTCACACTTTAAAGTCTGGGTGTCACCAAGCATTCATAAATCTTATTATTGGGTGGAATGAGTATGTTAATAATGTAGAACAAGAACAGTTTATGAATATTCATAACCCCCTATGATAGATCTTGGTGAGTCGTTAGGAGCTGGCTCGTCGCTCGGCCCTGGGCAGACAGCTCATTCTTAAAAGCTATGCATCATTTGAAGGTGTCAGCAAGGACTGTCTTGTCTGTAAAAGCACTAAAGTGGCTTTCAGTCCTCCAGTAAAGCAGTCTGAGCTCTGTGAGACAACTTGAGAGCTGTGCATCTGACACTGCATCACATTATTATTACACAGCTGTGTTAAATTCTTTATCCAGGTTGGCCAGGTGGCAGTCTGGGATCTGCTATTTTTGTATGACAGACAAAACAGCCCACTTACTGAGAGGAGCTTTAATGGGACATTCAGGAGTCTGTATCAGAATCATGTCTGGGTTAAAGAGGAACTGGAAAGACCAATAACCAATGAAAACTTAAGGAACATTGGACCGTAATTCTAAGCTTAACTGTACATTTAAAGACCTATTAATAACAATGGTGTCCAACCAATTTCTAGCTAACGTTACGTTAGCAAAGAAGCATTTCCTGGTTAAAGAGAAACTAAGAAGACAAAGTAGTTAAAATTAAGTGGGACATATAGGTATATATGCATTTTTTTAAAGTTATGATTAGGGAATTTTTTTGCCTTTATTGGATAGGAAAGTTGGAGAGTGGAGAGTGGGGGAAGACATGCAGCAAATGTTAGAGGACGGGAGTCGAACCTGCGACCGCTGCAGCAAGGACTGTAGCCTCTGCATATGAGACTCTGGCTTAGACCACTCGGCCAATGGCGCTCCTGGACATAGTTTTTGGATGTTGTAATATGCTCTCTAATACCTTTGCAGTAGCTTTACATGGTTTACAGCTCAATTAACTTTCGTCTGATTGGCCAGCTCTTTAGAATTTAGATAGGAGAGAACAGCGGATAGAAAGGGAAACTGGGTGAGAGAGTAGGGGAATGATATGTGGGAAAGGGGCAGCAGGCTGGAATCGAACCCGGGCCAACCACTATGCCGCTAAGCGACTTAACCATAAGGCCAAATTTGCGCCCAATGCATTCCTTTCAATGATTTGTAATTACAGTGCATATAAGCAGTGGCAGTGTAAAAAAAAAGGAGAGACAAACAAGAGTTTGTGCACCACTGGCAGAACTAAACAGCAACAACTGTACTGTTATTATCATAACCCCAAGCCCCTCCCACCCAAGCCTTCCATGGCTTTTCTAAAGAAAAAAACAACAACAGTTCAATGATAAAAATTATATCAGTTATAAATAAATGATAAATAGAAATATAATAAATTATCAAAAAAAAGGGGGGTTTACAAAAGTCAATGTCAATGAATAATAAATAAATCAGAGTTTCTTTATTCAAAATGACAAGTTATGAAATATGGCCATATGTTTTCTACCCTGAATCTGACCTTGAAAGTTTGTAAGGGGAACAACAAGATAATCTAACGACAAAGAACAAAGCAGGATGTTTCTATTTGGTAAGGGTTACTTTGATTATGCTCTTTTAAGGAGATTCACAATTTGTGATGTCACAAGTTGAGCAAATCTCATGTCCCTTTTACATAATTCTTGAGAGACTTTTTGAACAAGCCATTCAGGGATTACTCCAACACACCTTTCCTTCCTTAGACAACAGCTAACATCGGCATTCAACCAGTTCCTAGCTAACATTACGAAAGCTAGGACGCATTTCAAGGTGACAGGGCAACTGAAAAATAATGAATAGTGAAAATCTGGAAGAAAATTGGGCCGTGCTTTGACATTAAACTGCTTTAGCTAATGTAAGGCAACAACCAACATTTCTGTTTAGCTGTGGCTTGGTAGTAGTGTCGGTCCATTTACATGTCCTTCAGCAAGACACTGAATCCCTGGTGGCACAGCCTGGGTTGTGTGAATGCATGTGATGGGGCTAGGTCATACTGATGGGTGCATTACATACCAGCTTCTGCCATTAGGGTTTGAAAGTGAGTGAATGGGTCAACGTGACATGTAGTGTGAAAGTGCTTCGAGTTGTCAGAGGACTAGAGAAGCAGCTTTCTAAGTACAGTCCATTTACCTTTAACCTTTTACGTTAGCTAGGAATTCACACCTTTGGTACTGTGACCAGTTACTCTTTCAGATGCTGATATTAGCTTTCAGACTCTTCTCAGCTCACTGGAGTATTCGCAAGAGAGTGGCTGAATTCCTACATTAGCTAATGTCTGACTGCTACTTTTAGGTTATGAGATATGTATTTTTAACCTTAAAGGTGACATATCATGCAAAATGGACTTTTTAATGGTTCTCTACCTGAAATATGTGTCCCTGTCTACAAACCCCCCGAGAATTAAAAAAATCCATTCTGCCCCTGTTCTGATTTCTCCACCTTTCTGTAAATGTGTGTGAAACGAGCCGTTTCAGACTTCCCGTGTTTTTGTTATGTAACAACAATATCCGGTCTGTCACGGAGTCAGAGCTCGGAGCTTGTTCAGCCCATAGACTGTATAAATAATACTGAATCCCCTCCTCCGTTTTTCATTACCTGCACAAATGTGTGCTAACAAGGAGCTTAGGAGGGAGGCATGCTAGTTGTAGGCTGTCTTAATAAACACAAAGGTCAGTTTTACTCCCCACGCCTGCAGATTTGAAGATCTAGTGGATGATTTTTATTTACCATGGATAAGTGCTAGCGCTAATTAGCATAGCTACATAGCTACATGTCGTAGCTGTAGCTGTGTACCAAGACACACGTCGACATACTGACAAATAAAACAACAAGAAACACAAAATCTGTGACCAATCCTTCAGAAAAGGTCCCGCTGCCTTTCTGGCAGAGGTCAGTTTTACTTCCCACGTCTGCAGAGTTGAAGATCTAGTGGATGATTTTTATTTACCATGGATAAGTGCTAGCGCTAGTTAGCATAGCCACATAGCTACATGTTCGTAGCTGTGTACCAAGACACACGTCTACATACTGATAAATAAAACAACAAGAAACACTAAATCTGTGACCAATGGTTCAGAAAGGTCCTGCTGCAGGCGCCTCTCCGTCAGGATCAGATTCTGGATCAGATTCAGAGGGTTGAAGTAACGTGATCTCTGAGCAGCCGTGTATATTCAGCCAACATGTAAACAGTAGATCAACGTGCTGGAGAGCCGAGGCACATCCACTTCCTGAGGGGGCGTGGTCAGAGAGAAAACAGAGTGTTCTGAGGAGGACTGAAGAAGAGGGCTTTTCAGGCAGACCAAAATCTGATTTCAAAGTGTTTTTTTGAGCACAAACTTTAAAGACGTGTTTTGGGGACCTCTTAGACCAATATATATTGATGAAAAAAGCATGATATGTCATCTTTAAATATGGCCAGGTTTCCTTCCATTTGTTTGTAACGTATTAAAAGAGAAGCTAAATTTGAGTACATTTTAAAAAGTAAAACCAGTTCTACTGCAGTGTAATCACACCAAATCCAGACCTTATGTCAGTGTATTGATGTATTTGGGTATCTAGTGCGTACATGTGTAATAATCTGGGATAATATATAATGAGCAGGTTGTTACGGTGGAAAGAAACCCCAACAGGTGAAGCAGATGGGTTTGTTGAAGCTCAACCCTCAAGTTCAAATCATTAATCCTTCCTATTGATTTATTTTCAAGGGGAACTCCAGTTATTCAGAACTTCCTTACAAACTGGCCTCCATTTCCCAAAGATAACAAGCAGTCAGGGGGAGATAAACACCGGCCAAAAAGCTGATATAAATCAATATCTGCTCGCCTGGTTGCTCTGAGACTTCGGAGATGTCTTCAGACTGCACTCAAGCTGGTGTCAAGGTTTTAAAAACCAACCTTCCTAGTTATCATCTTAACCGAGTTTGAGCTAAAGCTAACTTTGAAATGCCTCAAGTTTCTCCCTCGCATCATTCTACCGTCACTCCTCTCCTGCTCTATAGCTGTCACGGTCTGCTGCCGTCAATTAAGATATCAGCTGCTTCCATCAAGCCGACAGCGCTGTGACACACCCTCATTGTTAGCCTATCACCTCGCTGCTGCTCTTTAAAAAACGGAGTCTTCCTCTGCCTTTCATGCTGATGTTATGCACACCCCTTCTTTCTCTTCAACACAGCCCCGCCCTTTCCTCATTCATCTGCTAATTATTTCACCAGTCTCTGCGGTGATAACGATCCTCCACCGTTAACGACGAGGCTCCATAAGGTGGTTTATTCAAAGTGCAAAGACAAACAGTTTAATGACCTCGACTGTTAAAGTAAATAAGCATCTGTAGTTTGTTTGTTTGTTGTCTCTCCTGATTGGATCATTTGCACCCTAAATTGACTCTCTACTTCCTGCTAAAGCTGGAATGATTATGGTTTATTATCATTTGAGGTGGATGGGAATCCTCTTGGAAAACATGACACCACATGGTGAATTCTGCAACATTGAGAAGTAAATTTGATGATAATTAATTTGGTTATTAGTTTGTTTTGCAGGAAATTGTCAATCAAATCTGACTGCTTCACGTCGGGGTCTTGTCTCGCCCTGTTGGGATTCTATGTCACATGGCCACCTCATCACTATTCATAATTTTCACGTGACGTCACATACTTATGGAACGGCCACCCTGGAGGGCAAAAAAAGGCTTCCAACTGCTACGGGCTACTGGGCAAAGACTGGACTCTGCTGCAAACTGGGTGTTTAATAACACTTTGAAAAATGCTGGACAGTTGTTTGTCAATTATAAGTGCAAGCTGGTGAGGAGACAAACCTGGGTTATGTTTCTGAAGAATCCATCTGAGAAAGAAACTCCTCAGAGGAGTAGATGTGGATTCATTCTATTAGATGCTCCACTGTCCCTGTTGAGGGAACAAAAACAACGACAACGATAAAAGTCCACACATCTTTGAGCGAGCATCTTATTAATAGAGCTGGATCAGGCTTGGACCAGCTTTTGTCATGCTGCTATAGGCCTAGACTGCCGGGGGAACTGGCACATTGACACACTGGGATCCTAGCTCACCCCCTTCCCCCCAACCCCCTCATCACTTACTTTAACTCTGCCTGTCCCATTAAAGTTACTAACCATAGACCTTTCTGGAGTCCCTGAGCTCCCTTGTCTCGTAGATTCCTCTGAGCTGCCGTAGACGTCCTCCTGCTGCGGACGATCTGGACTCCAGCTGATACGGACGTGCTGGACTCCAGCGGCAACAGCTTCTACGACTCGTCTCATCACTATCTCCTCTCTCTCTTACTCCCCTCTATCTGTCTTTCCAGACCCAACTCGGTCGAGGCATGATGGCTGTCTAACATGAGTCTGGTTCTGCTCGAGGTTTCTGCCTGTTAAAGGAAGTTTTTCCTCACCACTGTAACTAGCTAAATACTGCGGTGTGCAATGCTCATGATGGATTAAGGTGGGGTCAGACTGAGTTTTACCCTGTCTTGAAGTTGGGTCTCTGTTCATAATTTGACATAGAGTGGTCTAGACCTCCTATGTTTGTAAAAGCATCTTGAGATAACGTTTGTTGTGATTTGGCGCTATACAAATAAAGATTGATTGATTGATTGATTGATTGATTGATTGATTGATTGATTGATTAATGGTAAGTTGAGTATTTTAAGTTAATGTTTAGTCAATGTAGTACTCCTTCTGATATGGTCGGTGTCTGTGGACCGATGTAAACAACTCCAGCAGTAACTTGTTGACACCGCTAACGCTAGCTTAGTAGTAACGTTGCTGTTCAAAACCGGACACTTTTATCCTGACAGGTCTTAGGTAAGTAAAGAGGAAGGTTAATATTTAGTGTTGAGGCTTGATGGTGAAGTTTTGGGAGGGAGGGACGGTTTCACACATCTGCATGAATGGAACTCTGCTCTTTTTTGCCCTCCAGGGTCCTCGCTGGTCACGGCACTGAAAACTATGAATACAGTATCCCTTAAAGCTAGGGTTGGTAGCCACGGAAAACTAGCTTGACGTTTAATGTAGCATTTCTTCAGGACTCCGTCTAACCCCTCCCCCCCCTCCCCTCGTAGCTCCTCAAAAATGACGGCCCTGCTCACATGCACGAGCGCTGCTGCAGCACATGGTTTGTGTTTTGCACGTCAACTCATGTCTCACTAAGCGGTAAGAAAACACCAAAACATTCTCATAGTGAAAGTTAAAAACACAAACAAACAGGAAATGTACGCTTTGCAGGAGGGGGGCAGAACGGCAGGACAGGATCTGATTGGTTTCATCATTTGGCTCCTGATGGCAGGGATTGGTTGGTGTTTTCCCAGGTTTACTCCGGCTGTAGATAGTGGCTTTTTTAAGAACACATTGTGTATTGATTGCCATCGGGACATAAAGATCATTTAAACCAGTATAACAAAAAGTGGACCTAAATCTGACTACCAACCCCAGCTTTAATAAGAAAGGACGCCCAAACTCTGACTGTTTGGTCTAGCATATTTGATGTTCTCCCCCAAAAAAGCACAGATTCTAGAAACTGCAGAAAAGAGATTTCTCTGGTTACTGTATAAAAGTTTAATTCCCTGGGCAAATATTACTAAGAATACTAAAAATGGATAAAACTTTAATTTCTAAGAATCTAGGAACCTTGTCTTTTTTTAATGAGCTTGAGGAATGGGAACCACCGTGATTCTCAGAGCAGCTTGTTCAAGGAAGGCGTGCCCCAGGTGGCCAAAAGAAAAAGGTACAAAGATAATATCAAAGCAAACCTCAAGAAGTGCCACACAGGCCTTAAGACCTGGGAGGCCACAGCATCAAACAGGGCAGCCTGGAGACAACTTGTCCGAGGTGGAGCTGCGCAGTATAATGCCGATCTCCACAGTGCCGCGGAAAAGGAGATTGCCTCCACCAAAAAGGTCCCACCCAAACCCACAATCGCCACTGCCCACCCATGTCCACACTGCCCAAAAATATGCAGGTCCAGGATCGGCCTCTTTGCCCACCTGAAGACCCACAAGGACCAAGAAGGAGGACAGACATACTCAACCTTGAGTGTCCGCCGATGATGATGACTTTCTCTCGTTTCACTGATGTATGCGTATGGTGACTCTTTAAAATCATGTTCAACTCAAAGTGTAAGACTCTCAAACTGGTACAAAACACAGAATAGTGGCCAAACAGTGAAGTCCAGGCTTTATCCAGCAAATCTGTGACACTGTGTCCTACATCTTGTTGTTGTTTTCTACAGAAGTGAAGCGTTCTTTGGTGGTTTAAAAGGAAAATAAGCCCTCAAGAGTTTAAAGTTCTCAGTTGTGCTCTCTGCTTGGTGTTTTCTCTGAAGGAGTCCCAGGAACTGTTTGTTGTCAAAGGGCTTATTGGGTGGACGTTGATCCATTAGCCACCATTAGCTCCTTTACAGGTATTTACACGTCCATATGATCATCTGAAAACCAACAATGGGCTTCTATAGTCCTTACAGGTCCAGAATGCATCCACACGTAGGTTTATGTACAGTAAAACAGGATTACTGCCCAAAGGTTGAAGCTTTAATCCAACTAGTTCTCTGTTTATATGGTTGATTGTATTTGATTGGACAGCAGCACAGCAGCACTAAATCAAAACATTAGTCCAAACTAGCCGAGACATTTCTAAAGTTCATTCGGTTCAACCTCATTTAGTCAATCAATGATTCATTATTGCACAAATCATATTAATGCTCCAGGATGTAGCTTGTTTGACCCGCTCTAATGAAATGTAATATAGTTTTCAAAGCAGGTTATATTTATATCTGCTAGACTCACCCTGGTTAAAATGACAGTTGTTCCCATGTTGGATTATGGTGACACCATCTACCATTCTGCCTCCAAATCTACTCTGCAGAAGCTGGACTCTCTCTGTCACTCAGCCATACGTTTGGCCACAAATGCCTGTTTCAGAACTCACCACTGCGCTTTATACTCCTCTGTAAACTGGCCATCCTTACAAACCCGCCATGAAATACACTGGTACATGCTCATATACAAAACTCTCCTTGGACTGTCACCTCTGTATCTATGTAGCCTGTTACAATCTGCACCTTCCACTTACAACACACAATCAGCCGACCTGACCCTGCTGAAAATCCCCAAAACACATTCAGTTATCGGTCAGTCATCATTTCAGTCGGCTGTGCCCACAGACTGGAACAATTTTCAGAAAACTTTGAAACTGGTCCACTACATCTCAAAATCAGCCTTCAGGGTACTCTAATAAGAATTTGTTCTTAAAGCTGGGGTTGGTAATCAGATTTAGATACACTTTTTGTTATACTGGTTAAAATGATCTTTATGTCCTGATGGTAATCAATACATGATGTGTTCTTAAAAAAGAGTGAAAAAAAGCTGCTATCTACAGCCGGAGTAAACCTGGGAAAACACCAACCAATCACCGTTTTTTGGCTCCCCAAATTTTAAACCAATCAAATCCCGTCCAGCCGTTCTCCCCTCCTCCTGCGCGTACATTTCCCCGGCGTGCACTCCTCCGAGTCCCTGTCTCCTGCCTCTACTTCCCCTGACTCTATTTACTGCCCCTCTCGCTCGTCCTCGGGCCTGTCCCCTCTGACCTGATGAGGTGCTTTGCTCAGGACTGTAGTCCAGATCAGAGTCTAAAAAGCTCTCACCAACAAGCAGAATAATTAATGACGTTCAGTAAGTCCTACAGAAAATATATATTTATTGTAGCGTCCGTCCGGACGCTGTAGTGATGACGAGCCGATTCGTGAACACGTTGATCTTTAATAACCGGTCACTGTCGGCCGTGATCACGCCAACCAACAAAACAACAATCAATGTTTGAATGAATGAAGAACTTCTCCTCTTGTCTCTCCTCTCTCCAGCTCACACACTCTACACCTCTCCTGATGCCTTCACTGACCGTCAACACTGCATGATAGTTGTGAGTACTAACAGCAGCCATGTTTGTTTGTGTTTTTAACTTTCACTATGATAACGTTTTGGTGAGGACCGGTTTTGAATCAGTCACCATCATATGGTCAAGAATCAGCGGCGCTGAGCGGGGGGGCGTCGTTTTGGAGGAGCTCTGAGGGAGGAGGGGAGGGGTTAGACGGAGTCATGAGGAAATGCTACATTCAAATTCATGCTGGTTTTCCGAGACTACCAACCCTAGCTTTAATGACTTACCTGGTTAAATAAAGGTTAAACAAAATAAATCAAAAAAATATTTAGTTTCTTAGTACTTTCACGGAGTTTAACCAAAACTCCTCACCAAACCAAATCAATTCAACCGTTTGATCTTTAAAAAGCAAGAAAAGCAAAGGGAAGATTTTCTGCATTAGCCTCTGTGACAGTTCTGTCAACAACAACTGAAATGCTAACTCTGGCGCTCCAATTACAGGTCTGTAGAAGTGAACAGAAAGGGTTGGCATGCATGATAACAAATCCATATCATGAACAGACATTGAATCAGGTGTGCACTCCTCTGCATCAAACCACCATGCTCAGGTTTAAGACTCCTCCCCAGCACACATGGCTCCACTGCGTTTTGGCAGAGCGGCCATTAAAACAGGAGAGTGACCGTGAGGACGTCTGCTCTGTAAAGCCCTGAGTGCATTTCTGCGACAGCAACAGCAGCTCCGAGGGGAAAACTGTCTCCTGTCGTCAGTCTTGCCCTTGGCTTTTTTTCCAGTTAGTTCAAAGACCCTGTGGGGTATCCAGGGCTCATCATTTATTGATCTAATTCTTGTTTGATTCTATTTATAGCAAACCGCATCCGTACAGCAACACTTCCTTCTTTTCCCTCCCGCCTGAAACACACAACACTCGTGATCAAGCATATTATTATCAGGTTGAACTGTGTCAATGTCACAGCAGGGTAACCCAGGGATGAATCTATGGCTAGTCGTCTCTGTCGCTGTCACATCCACAGAAAAAACAGAGCGCACGCAGTGGGAGCCTCACAACATGGGGCATGCATATTTCAGATGCTCAATCTGAGTAGATGGCATCGCCACGTGTTCTCTTGGTTGCTAAGGGGCTGACGGAGGGGGGGCGCCTTTCTGGCAGAGGGTGTTATCCATATTAATGAACGTCTTTTGGTTGTGTGGCAGACATGCAGCCCGCCCAGTGTCAACACAAACTTTTCATGGAGTTACAGTAAGAAAGCCAGGATGGAATCTAATTTGATATTGAATCATAATTAGGATGTGTCTGGTTGGGACTTTCTCTACAGCGCGGGGAGGACACAGGTAAGATCAGAGAGAGCGCTCCATTCACTGACAACAGAGCTAACAAGAGGGAACAGCTGAGGGAGAAGGAGAGGTAATGGAGCTGGAAGAGGAGTCGCTGTACACTAAGAGTGGAGCAAGAGATTAAAAGGTTCCTCCAGCAGTCTAAAGACCTGTAAAGAAGAGACATGTAAGGCAGCTGGAGAGCTAAAGACCTTTAACATGCTGCAGGTATCTGAAGGCTGCAAGAACCGACCCCAAAGTGCCTGTTCTTTCAGGAAGACCAACAATCATAGCAGAAATCATGGGAAGAAAATTCCTAGTTTGACGAAAGATTATGAAAAATCATAAGCAAAGTAAAAGCACTGACACACACAGACCCTAATGGGGCCACTGTAACGATGACATCACTGCATTAGCTGGAGGTGAATTGGAGCCAAATTGGAGTGACACACTAATCGCCACTACAGGGTAGCAGTCATCAGAGGAGTCTTAAAATGTGGTCTTGGGTGCCAGAATAGACGGAGTAATAGTTAAATGTCAAAACTTTAATTCTACCGTACACCAGCAGGCAATGCATGTCAAGAAACAGCATGTTTACTGTTGTATGGTTGGATGACATTATGTATATTAAAGGTTATGATAATAGTCTAATCAGATATTGGTGTGGCATTAAGAGGAATATTTGGATTTCTCTGTACATTTTTTAGCACATAGGCTAACGTTTAGTAAACAAAACAGGCTGCAGCAGGCTGTTTATTTGTTGTCCTCCTTTGGATGATAGCCAAATTACTCAACCACAAATATATAAACATCTAAAGACTTATATGTCCTCAGTTTGCCATCCACTGAACATACGGCTCAGCCAGTCTACTCCTGCTACTCAGTGTTACTTCTTCAAGCAACACTCGGTCTCAGACAGAGGGTGACCTCACATATCCAGAGAGACCTGTGGTATCTTCCACCGTCGTCAAAAACAACTGGTGTTAGCATGTCTAGAGGATAGTTTTGCTTCCATCCAAGCCCCGCCCACCAAAAACTCATACTGTTTACTGACACGAAGAGGGTCCATTACCAAGCAGCAACCTTTAGGCGTGGGAGTTTGAGCCTAAGTGAAAGTGTCAGAAACTCTTAAAATGACCACTTGGTTATTAATAGGTAACACGAGGGTATGTCTATCTTGTGGGTGTCACATCAGGTAACTTGAGGCTCTAAACTGAACCTCTCAGCTGTGATTGTGGTGCTTATATCTTCTGGATATGTTCTCATGCAAATAATGGATGAATTCAGTGTTTGATTCAGACGATATGTTACTAACTGGTCATCCAAGTGGTCTCTACTGTGGTTTTTGGGGAGACAGAAATTCTAGCTAGGGATGCTCCGATCAGATTTTATGCTGCCGATTCCGATACCGATCAGCCATGAGTGCCGATCACCGATACCGATCACATGGATTTTCTGTACATTTTTCTATTTAGTTATGGTGAGTGCTACATGAACTGGGAAAAAAGGAACCATAAAATCACCTTAATTTAGAAAAAAAGGTCTTTTTACAAACTTCTTCAAGAGAAAAAATACAAAAAACTTGCAAGCACAATGCAGCAACTATTCAGTCAAAAGGACAACTGAGAGACACTTAAATGTACCTGCTATCAGTAACCTAATCTTTAACAGATTGGAAACATTGAGGCTCTCAACAGGCTAAATAGTGCAAAAAGTCAAATAAATAAATAAAAGACAATATATCTCACAAGTTTGTCTTTCTGAATATGCCATGTTTGAAACTCGTGAAACTTACAGAGAATGGGATTCCTTCTTTATGGAGACGTTCGATGTGATAGTACGCTGTCTGGTGGAGCTCTGACAGTGCTACGTCTGTGAATTATTTACGTCCCGGTGGCACGTAGCGGGGCTCCAAGTGAGAGAGCTGTCGGCGGAACCCGGTGTCTTCCACCACTGAGAAAGGCTCTTCTAGCCCGATTAATTCAATTATTTTTTGGGTTATTTGCTCACAGCCTTCTGACTGTCACACAGGCGAGTGTTGCCACCGTGGGCTGTGTTAGCTGCCGTCTCACTGATGCTGCTCCGGCTGTCTTCTTTTCATTCACTGCCGTGAGCCTCAAAAACTCACCATACTCCGCCAAGTGTTTGCTCTTTAAATGTCTTATTAAATTGGTTGTGTTGAAGCTTTTTTTAACGTGCTTCCCCTGCAAGGTATTTTTTCGTTGCATGTGTTGCAGGATGCAAACTTTACATCACTTTCACAGACTGTGTAAAAGTTCCACACCAGACATGTTTGTTGTGGTTTGCCGCTGCACGCCTGCGCAGTGTGAAGGAAAGGGGGAGGGGGCACACGACACACAGGTCCTCTTCAGGCTGCAGGCTGCAAAGTATGAGCCACAGGTGATGGTTTTTTGTGATCGGCAATGAAAGGCATTGATCGGCATACACCGATCACGTACTTTTTCACAGAAATCGGCCGATTATGATCGGTGGCCGATCGATCGGAGCATCCCTAATTCTAGCTCTTTTTTTAATTCATTATTTGGTAAATACAAACATTATATTAGCAGGTATTGGTTTCTGCAGTCGGCCGTTGTACCTGGTTTGTTAGCCTGTCTAGTGTTTATAATACATTCATTTATTTGTGTAGCCTGCACATTGTTGGCTTTTCGCTGGTCAGGTAAGTCCAAACTATCTGCCAGTTTGCAGCATGACACCCCGCCTTTTTGGGTCAAAATTATACGCAACTCTAATTAGCTACCACAACAAATTTAATCCATCTAATTAACCAATTAATGAATTATCCTCAGATATGCAAAGTAGAATTGAAGCAACAAGGTTTGCTTTTCGCTTACTCCTCTCCTGTTCCACCCTACATCCAAATATGGTCACTTCTGGCTCAGAAGCAGCTAAGATGGCAATGGTGGTCACACAAAACCAAGCGCTTCAAAACAAGAGTTCACAAACCAGGAGGCTAGGTTTAGGGCAGGGGTGTCAAACTCATTTCAGTTCAGGGGACACATACAGCCCAATTTGATCTAAAGTGGGCTGGACCTGTAAAATCCTAACATATTAACCTTTGTTTTCATGCAAAATAGTATGTTCTGAAAATGTTCACATTACATGAACTCTTTTTTTTTTTTTTTACAAAAACAGTTGTTGTATTTTTCGCAATTATGAGTCTCATAGTGGGCCGAATATGATATTCTTTAAAGGTGACATATCACGCTTTTTTCATCAATATATATTGGTCTAAGACGTCCCCAAAACATGTATTGAAAGTTTATGCTCAAAAAAACACTTTGAAATCAGATTTTGGTCTGCCTGAAAAGCCCTCTTCTTCAGTCCTCCTCAGAACAGTCTGTTTTCTCTCTGACCACGCCCCCTCAGGAAGTGGATGTGGCCTCGGCTGTCCAGCACGTTGATCTAATGTTTACATGTTGGCTGAATATACACGGCTGCTCAGAGATCACGTTACTTCAACCCTCTGAATCTGATCCTGACGGAGAGGCGCCTGCAGCAGGACCTTTCTGAAGGATTGGTCACAGATTTAGTGTTACTTGTTGTTTTATTTATCAGTATGTAGACGTGTGTCTTGGTACACAACTACCAACATGTAGCTATGTGGCTATGCTAACTAGCGCTAGCACTTATCCATGATAAATAAAAATCATCCACTAGATCTTCAAATCTGCAGACGTGGGGAGTAAAACCGACCTCTGCCAGAAAGGCAGCAGGACCTTTCCTGAAGGATTGGTCACAGATTCTGTGTTTCTTGTTGTTTTATTTGTCAGTATGTCGACGTGTGTCTTGGTACACAGCTACAGCTACGACATGTAGCTGTGTAGCTATGCTAACTAGCGCTAGCACTTATTCATGACAAATAAAAATCATCCACTAGATCTTCAAATCTGCAGACGTGGGGAGTAAAACCGACCTCTGCCAGAAAGGCAGCAGGACCTTTCCTGAAGGATTGGTCACAGATTCTGTGTTTCTTGTTGTTTTATTTGTCAGTATGTCGACGTGTGTCTTGGTACACAGCTACAGCTACGACATGTAGCTGTGTAGCTATGCTAACTAGCGCTAGCACTTATTCATGACAAATAAAAATCATCCACTAGATCTTCAAATCTGCAGACGTGGGGAGTAAAACCGACCTTTGTGTTTATTAAGACAGCCTACAACTAGCATGCCTCCCTCCTAAGCTCCTTGTTAGCACACATTTGTGCAGGTAATGAAAAACGGAGGAGGGGATTCAGTATTATTTTATACAGTCTATGGGCTGAACAAGCTCCGAGCTCTGACTCCGTGACAGACCGGATATTGTTGTTACGTAACAAAAACACGGAAGTCTGAAACGGCTCGTTTCACACACATTTACAGAAAGGTGGAGAAATCAGAACAGGGGCAGAATGGATTTTTTTCATTCTCGGGGGGTTTGTAGACAGGGACACATATTTCAGGTAGAGAACCATTAAAAAGTCCATTTTGCATGATATGTCACCTTTAAGCCCTGAAACCTGCTGTGAACACACCGAGCACACAGGTTTCCAATTCACCTTACACTGAGTCTAATGTTTACTGCAAAAGAACAGAGATTATAATAATGAAGAAGGTAATGTTGACTATTATGGACCCCCTCTGCTCCAGCATGAACAGTTTGCTTGCTGGACAGTGTTGTATGCAGGGGTCCAAAAAGTCTATGAATTTCCACCGGATTATGCAAACTGCAAATATTCGTTTTCCTCACTTTAGGAAAAAAGTAGCTGAGTGCCGTTCATGTGCCCCCTGTCAGCAGTTTGATTGTAGGACAAATTTGACATAGCAGTCCCTTTTATTGAAAATTTGCAGTTAATGTCTTCTCTGTAGTTTTTTCACTTTGCACAGTTCATTGGAATCTCTGGCGGGCCGGTTTTTGCCAGCGGGCCGTATGTTCGACACCCCTGGTTTAGGGAGATAGAAATTCTAACTTTTTTAGTTTTATAGATAATAAGGTAAGTACAAATGATACATTAGCAGGTGTTGGTGTCTGCAGTATCTTGAACCTGGTTTGTTAGCCTGTCTGGTGTTTCTAATCCGTTAATTTATTTGTGTAGCCCATGCATTGCAGTAAAGATCATTGTTGGCTGTTTCCTGGTGGTCAGGAAAGTCCAAACTAGCTGCCACAACAAATTGAATCCATCTAATGATCCTATTAAGGAATTATCCTTGGATATAGACCGTAGAACTTTGGTAACTTAGGGTTTACTCTTCTCTTCCTCCTCTTCTGTTCCACCCTACTTCCATATATGGTCACTTCTGGCTCAGAAGCAGCTAAAGTGGCAATGGTTGGCACGCCAAACCAAGAGCTTCAAAACAAGAGTTCACAAACCAAGAGGCTGGGTTTAGGGAGACAGAAATTCTAACTTTTTTAGTTTTATAAATAATAAGGTAAGTACAAATGATACATTAGCAGGTGTTGGTGTCTGCAGTATCTTGAACCTGGTTTGTTAGCCTGTCTGGTGTTTCTAATCTGTTAATTTATTTGTGTAGCCCATGCATTGCAGTAAAGATCATTGTTGGCTGTTCCCTGGTGGTCAGGAAAGTCCAAACTAGCTGCCACAACAAATTGAATCCATCTAATGATCCTATTAAGGAATTATCCTTGGATATAGACCGTAGAACTTTGGTAACTTAGGGTTTACTCTTCTCTTCCTCCTCTTCTGTTCCACCCTACTTCCATATATGGTCACTTCTGGCTCAGAAGCAGCTGGTCATGGTGGCTACGTCCACTTCTTAAATACTCCCTATCAGCAAAAACAAACTAATACAAATATTTTTTCTGCAAAAAGTCAGGTAAATATCAAAATCCCCACAATGAAATCTGGGTTTGAGAAGCAAAAAAAGTTGTGCTACAAACATTTTCTTCCTTTATTTGTCTCTCAACACTTGTGCGAGTACAGGGTTTAAAAGGGTCTTGGATTATAATTGGATTTATTCACAAATAAGCTTCTTTATTTACATTTAATCCTGGTTTAATTTGTGTCCTGGAACTGCGATGTGTGAGTACAGGGAACGGTGCTGCTGTGTGGTAAACAGTTCATGTCGGTCTGTGCAGTTAATAGAAATCATGTGTTAGAGAGTGGGGAGGTAATGAGCAGCGAAAATACATATATTTTTTAGAACTATTGATACTTATTGCACTGCTGCACCGGGGAGATATAAATATTTTGCACTCATTCCCCAAATCAAGAACTATCACCTTCACCTGCATATTGCTTTCTGCAAAATACACACGTCTGGATAAATACTGCATTACCCAGAATTCTGCTCGTTCTACTGAAGAACATATTCAGACTTTTACAAAGATGTTCTTAGTTTTGCACAAAGAAGCATATTCTTACACATTAGTCTTTGCTTTATGGGTCATATGCATATTGTCAGACTCATTTAGGACTATTTCAGTGAAGAAGGATTTAAAAAATGCAACAAAAAGGGAAAAAATCAATGTACCATCATGAGACTGTGCACCCCAGTGGGAACAAAATGGAGTGAATGAGCAGAATATAGGGAAAACCTCCAGACAAAAAGACAAGAGAAAAGACCAATAATCTCTTCCTCCAGGCGTTCCTATTTATAGGAGTCATATGTCACTCCAGATTAAGGTCAATGATGGCGTTTTGCTGCCCTCTGCTGGAGAAGAGAGTTTGTAGTTCTGTTAATATAAATGTAAATCTACAGTATTCAGTGTACCTGCTCTAAATCCTTCATATTGAATCAGCATCAGAATACATGTATGTTTTATTCCACCTCTGAACACCTTAGGGTCACATTTTACAGCTCACACATTTTTGTGTATGCCTGAAGTTTTCACCACACAGCACAGGATATAATTCAATTAATTGGACCAGGAGCACACATCCACAAATCACATCCCACGTTGGCCCCAGGCTCTGGTTTCTTAAAGCTCATATGACATAAAAAGAACATGAAATCGGCTCCGAATAGAGCCTCTAAGAAGGCTGGTATGTCGGAGATTATTGAGCCCTTTGGGCAAATGTACGGTTTGTGATATCGGATTAAAATAAAATTGACTTGACTTGTCCATGAGCTTCTAAAGGGGAAGGTTAATGGATTTCACGTTATTAAAAACAACATTTATTAATTAATTAATCCTTGTTTTATTCTCTTTCTGCACACTGTTTTTTGGTCCAGGCCTTTATTGATGGGAAAGCTGTGGAGAGACAGGAAGTATTGGAAGGAGGGAGCGGTGCAGGCATGCATCAGGGGGCGTGGGCGAGGCAAGGAGTCAAGTCCCTGCCTGGCTAATGCATGAGGGACTTTGTCTCTGAACATGAGGCGCCTGCTCTACTGACTGAGCTGGACTGCAACCTCACACAACCTGAACTCTAAACAGTAATCACATTTCATAATGGATCCTCATCTGCCTGATTATCACACAAATGGCCTCCTTGTTATATTTCATTGATTGTACATATAAAAATATGATTCAATGAGAACTTAATTTCATTCTAAGAGGTAAAAAATGATTAAATGTTGATTTTAAATCCTTAAAGGCCTTCAGGTCCGGTGTACAGAACTGCTGCATGTCTCTTTTCCAAGTGTCCTTCTCTAGTCACCGTCCTATCCTCTTAATATGGGCATACAAAACAAAAATGATAACAGTTATCTAAAACATGTGGCTTAAAATGTCTGTGCTCAAAGTGAAATCCAACTCAAATCTGAAAATGCTATTGTCTTAGTTTGGCCCTACTCCTATCTGCTATAATGGAGAACTCAGTCTCACTAAAGCCAGGGGGAGCTTTTAAAGTTTTGTCTTCACTCAGGTAAACCTGTTGTCCTGTCCATTGTTTCATACAGTCTATGGTTCATACCTGCACACATGTGATCACCCTGATTTTTAGCAGGAAAAAGTGGTTCTTGTTTTTATGTCCTTAAACTTTGGAACTTAAAAGGGCGGGCTCTGTATTTTTTTTTTAAAAGTAAACTAATGACTTAACTTTTTAATCTGGCTTTTGAAGTGATTTGTTTTTTGGACCTGGACTGCTTTATTACCATTATTACCATTGTTCTAGCATAATTTTTATTTTATTCTATCTTAATTTATGTTATATAATTTTTAATTATATTTTCTGATATCTATCTGATTTTATTTTATTGATTTTACTGTGATGATTTTGTTTTATTTTTCTAATATCTGATTTTATTTAATTTTAATGATTTAATTTGATTTTCTGATATATTTTTTTATTGTAATTATTTTAATATGATATTTATCAGATTTTATTTTATGGATTTTATTGATGTGATTTTATTTTATTTTTCTGATATCCATCTGATTTTATTTCATTCATTTTATTGAAAAAAAAATTATTTTATTTTCCTGATATTAGTCTGATTTTATTTTATCAATTTTTGTGGTAATGATTTTATTATATTTTTCTAATATTTGATTTAATTTAATTTTAATGATTAATTTGATTGTATTTAATTTTAATGATTTATTAAGATTTTCTGATATTTTATTTTATTGTAATTATTTTAATATGATATTTATCTGATTTTGTTTTATGGATTTTATTGATGTGATTTTATTTTATTTTTCTAATATCCATCTAATTTTATTTCATTCATTTTATTGAAATCTTTTTTTATTTTATTTTTCTGATATTAGTCTGATTTTATTTTATCAATTTTGTTGTAATGTTTTTATTTTTTTCAATTTCACTGTAATGATTTTATTTTATTTTATGATTTTTTTTTATAATTTTATTGTAATGGGTTTATTTTATTTTATGATATTTATCTCATTTTAATTTATTGATTTTATCATAACAAATTTATTTTTATTTTTTCATATTACTTTCCTCCATCTTGTTTTAGCCCTGTATCATTTTACCTATTGCTGTTTCTTTCCTCTCTCTCTGTTCTATTGTGAAGCACTTTGGGCTGCATGCGTGAATATATGAAAGGTGCTGTAGAAATAAAGTTGAGTTATGTTCACACATGCAGCTCAGCCTAAATCCTTATTTCTAAAAGGTACAGATATTTTTCTTCTCTCCTCAAAGTTGACCTTTTGAAGTAATTGCTTCTTGTCTAACAACACCAACATGTCGTACATTATTATGGAAATGTAACACGTGCAATAATGTACCGATTGAAGCCCTGAGGAGAGATATTTTCTACAAGTGGAAGCTCTGAAACGACTCTAGTCTATAAATACAAATGTTTTAATTTCTGTATGAACACGGCCGACATTACAGCGTGTCCTCTATGATCTCTGAATCAATCCCCTCCCTCAGCCAGCATATGGATTAACTGTACCTACCTGCTGTACATGCAGCCATTGTTTCAGCCTTCTTGGTATTACGTCAATACTAAGTCATGTCAACAGGAGAACAACGCAAAATGACACAAAACATCTATTAGAGCAGAACTGTGACAGCTCAGGACTGTTTATGAAACTGCAGAATGATTGGTTGTTTCTGTGTTTCAGTGTTATTGCCATAAATAAAAGAGTTTTTATGTCAATGGTGTAAAATCTGTATCCTCACAGCAGTAAATCCTACATAATATCACTCTAATACCTAACCTTTGCTTTCACAGGAATCAATGTCCCACAATCCTCCAGTGTTCTGCGACATGGATGGTTGTGTCAGGGTTATATTTCAGAGTGAATGTCACAGATTTCATTTTTAGTATGAGGCCATGCTTTATTGCCAGGGGGAAAATGACAGGGGTGAGAAAAAGTAAGAGTTAAGCTGAAGGGTCTCTGTGGGATTTAATCAAGTCTGCTGAAGAGAAGCAAAATACAATGTTGCTCTTGGAAAATAGGGATAGGGACATGATCTTTGAATGCTAGAATATTCGTTCTCTGATTAAAAATCAAAGAGTTAATGCAAATATCTCATTTTGAAAGTACTAATTTCATCGTTTTCACTGGTGCCTGATTGTAATACGGTATTCCTGCCAGACGGTGGCTATAGAGCGTCTTAAAGCTGTTTGCTAACCGCATTAAATAACAGAAGAAGAATGCTTACTGCATTAAATAGCAAAAGAATTAGAAAGCATTAGCAGCAGTTGCTGGAAATTCGTTGAGCATGGCTGTAAAATGTAATCATACACGCCAGGCTGCTGCGTCACAGAAACACCGACATAAAGGTCCAGACAGACCGCTACTAGCAGCACATCGTCCCGCTTGATTACGAATAATCGCCGAATAGATGCCAGTGATCATCGGATAGTATTTTGGCTTGATATGCCCACCCCTATTGGCAAAATGACCAGCCTGCCTTATACGCACTTTTATAGATGTTTAACTTAAAAACACCAAAAACATGAAATTAAATGCAGTTCAAAACTCAGTGCTTACAGGAACTATCACACACCACCATCATACTCCTTAAAGGGATAGTGCTGTTTTTTTTAAGTTGGGCTGTATGAGGCTATTTACAAACCAGCCAGAGAACCTGCACAGAAGCTACAGGCTATCAACTGCGACAGATGGAATCACCTCTACCACATCATTCAGCTCATTTTAGGAAAGTCTGACCCAAACATTTAAGTCAGTATGAGTGCAAGATTTAGACATTTTTCAGAGCTTTACTTTGTCATCAGAACGCCTGCAGTGCACTGATCAGCTGTTTGGGTCTGCAGGCTTTGAAAGAGACCAAAAAGTACACACACTTAAAAGAGACTAAATCTGATAGTGACCGGGACATGTTGCTTTAAGAGGAAACCTTTATGAGCTGAAGTTCATAGGAGGAAGAACAAGACTCATCGGACCAAAGGAGAGAGGGGAGGAACTACAGTAAATGAGAGAAGCACGTTTTTCTTATTTTTACCTTTTGTATTTATTTATTTATTCTTAAATATTAACCTATTTATGTTTTTGTACTTTCATTATTGTCTTTTTTTCTATTCTCTAGTTATTTATTTTCTATTTTAAATTATTGTTCTTATTATTTGTATTACTATTCATTCATTATTATTATTATTATTATTATTATTATTATTAATAATAATAATTGTATTATTATTTATTTATTTATTTATTCTCGTATTATTATTAGTAGTAGTATTATTAGCAGTAGTATTAATTAATTAATTTTTATTGTTATTGTTAAATTATTTATTCATTATTATTTATAACATTTTTATTGTTAGTTATTCTTATTATTATAAGGATTATCATTGGATTTATTCACCTAATTTTTTTTTTTTCTTTTAAAGAAAAACACAACATTCCTTAATTCAATATGTTGGGGTATATAATGTGAAAAATTCAAAGAAATAAATAAAAAGAAAAATGAGAAAAGTAGGCGAGTGGAGATGTTTTGCTGACTTTCTTCAATCTAAATAAAAAAAATGAAACAGTAAAAACATGGCAATAAAACAGACTTTAGCCTAAAGTATCTTAAACATTTGATTAACAGAGAAACAAAAATACTTTGGAGATCATGTTCTAAAAATACTGTATTATTTTGGATCAAGCACTCGTACAGACACTCACATTGACAGTTCCTTCAGAATCCACTGATACACTCATCGACAGAGTCTGAGAGCACGTGGTTTCACATTTCGTCAACATTCAGTACAAACTGTTTCTGAGTACAAACAAAAATCCTGACTTTGTGCTCTGAATCATCACAACATGTGTATGGAGTCAGCCCTTTCTTCTCTCAGACACATGGGAGTGGAAAGATGATGAAAGTTGCATTTACAAACTCACAACAAGAGTTTAATTATCATTCTGCATGATTCAAAGAAATTACAATTGATGAAAACTTTTCCCTAAAAAGATGAAACTCCTTCTGCCACTTTAAACACTGCTGCTGCTCACAGTCAGGAGTTCTGCTACTTCAGCTACTGGCTGCTACTCTCACTGCTGAGACTGAAATGTGCTTCTTCTTTCCAAACATCGTGGAGAATGTCTCATTTCTCCACTCAGGAAATAAGATATTTAATCTTCAGATCTCTCATTTAAAGCAGTCTTACTGTTGGTGGTCTGAAGGGTGTTTGGTTTCATGAGACAGGATATACATTACTTTGTGCCTCTTATTGCAGCGGAGCTCGGTTTCTGTAACAGTTTCAGTACGATCCAAAAAGAGAAACATCCCGACCTCGATAATCAAACTCCACTCCTATGATAAAACCTATAATTAGATCTTAATTACATCACTAACTAACAGTCATGGTAACATGCTTAATTGTGACCTTTCACAAACAAGTAAAAAAGATCTACAAGCAGAAATGTTCTCTAAATAAACATTCTTACTCACAATACGCCGCAGCTTTGTACCATCACTGTAACAAACCATGTTTATCTTTATTCCTCCAGATCTCATAAATTAAGAGGATCCCTCAAATGTTCTTTAAAGCTACTGTGAGGAGCTTGTAGCTGGTTATGAAACAGACTGAGATTCATACAGAAGCAAAGGAGACTATCAGCATTGAAGACTGAATGCATTCTGCAGATTCATTGTGCGTTCCATTAGGTCTCAGACGCCAAGATGCAAGTCGGATAAGTCAACCGGAGCACCCCAATAAGTCAGAAGTATGAATTGGACACTTGGATGAACTTCTGTAACCCTGAGCTTGATATCCAAGATGGTTGCTCCCGATGTATGAAGGTAAATATGTTGCAAAATGCACAAGCTTGTAGACTTGATGTGAGAACCTCCAGAATACGATTTGAGAACTTGTGGATGGGTTGGACTCCGCCAGGGCTGCCCTTTGTCACCGGTTCTGTTCAGAACTTTTATGGACAGAATTTCTAGGCGCAGCCAAGTGGCGGAGGATGTCCAGTTCGGTGGCCTTGGGATTCCATCTCTGCTTTTTGCAGATGATGTGGTCCTATTCATTGAGCAGTGACCTCCGGCTCGCACTGGGAAGGTTTGAAGCTTCGGGCATGTCCGACTGGGAGGAGGCCACGGGAAAGGCCCAGGACACGCTGGCGAGACTATGTCTCTCAGCTGGCCTGGGAGCGCCTCGGTATCCTCCCAGAGGAGCTGGCGGAAGGGGCCGAGGAGAGGAGTGTCTGGGCTTCCCTGCTGAGGCTGCTGCCCCCGTGACCCAGATCCGGAGAAGCGGAAGAAGATGGATGGATGGAACTTGTGGATCAAAAATCTGCCACCCCCAACAGCTACAAGTGCAAATTTGTTTTGCAACACATTATCACAAGAAGTATTGCAAAAGTCCACTGCGCAGATTCGTCAATTTTCACACGTGTGAATATTTTTTTGTGTGACTTCACATTCAGAATGATGTTGTATGAATATTTTGTACAAGTTAAAATTTTCAAAATACAAGTTTACATTTTTTCCACAAGCTCCCATGTAGTTATTTTTTTCTGTAACTTCAAATTCAGCTCACGTGTGTGAATTTGTTTTTACAAGTGAAAAATGAAACATACAAGTTCAGATTTTTGATCCACAAGTTCTCAAATCGTATTCTGCAGGTTCTCACATCAAGTCTACAAGCTCGTGCATTTTGCATCATATTTACCTTCATACGGTTGGCTGTACTTTCAGTATTGTTTATTCGCAGTTAGGTCTCTTTTAGTGTAATTAAATCAATCACATGTATAGTTTTGTGCAAGTTCTATCTGTAGAGATGTCGTCATGTTGCTTTCGAGCACAAACTATTACATATTAGCTAACAATGCTAACAACAACAGGAGCTAATGACTAAACAACTTTCCGACTTTGTGTCCAACTCATTCCAAGCTCTGACATTAAACTACTGAGTTCAATGGAACGCACCAACAGTCTGATTGTGATAGATTCCCAATAAGTGATGTGTTTGACTAAACTTCCCATTCTGTGTTCTCCAACAGTCAGAGAAGAAATCTTGCCCATGTAGATAATAACATCAACAACGAGACAAGAGGTACCGCTTTGTCCACAGGGGGCGCCAAAGTCAACACAAACTAAACGTTCCTCACAGGAGCTTTAAAGATCTAGACTACAAACATAATCACTGTGGCATAAATCTTGGTTAAGCAATCTCTCCTTTCACTTTTATTTTTGGGCACAAAGACAAGTAAAGCTGGAAAAAATAATTCTCTGACAGCATGATTTGGTAGGATTTGGTTGCAGATGCACTGACTCTCCCACCCAGACCAAAGGCCCCTGGTTGTCTGGTTGCTACCTACCCTCTGATTCCTGCAGTTAACGGCTAGGGGCTCAACACCCTCCCAGACATGAACTACACATGTTCAAATAATTTAAAAACTAAACTGAAGGCAGAGAGCAGGGTCTTGTAAGATGCACCACAGCTACATGATTCTTGTGCGTCTCGGGGGAAGAGTGCAAAGCACTATTTTGGTATGACAGACCACATTGTTTCCTGTGGGTAATCCTCTTCATTTCCCTTTAATTCACAACTGACACAGACTGTGGGGTGTGACAGCGGTTGCTTGGATTAACAAACCCACACATTATCTGAACTTGTAAACCCTCAGCTCTGGAGATGCTTTGAATTGCTTCCATCTCACTGTTTGGTTATATTTTAAGGTTTTTGTCAAGAGCTAGAGACACAAACAGCACAAGGAGGAGGAGGAGGGGGGACTTTCATTCAATGGGTAGCCAAAAAACATAGTACTAATGTTGCTCAGGGCATGATTTCAAAAATATTGCACAGCTTTTGCACCCGCTTATCTTGTCCAAATGAGCCAAAATGTCATTGTCTAATTCACAAAACATACGCAAAAGGTGACATGCTCCACAAACTGAGTAAAAAGTATCACTGTGCAGCAGTGCATACATGTAAATGAGCCATTATGCATGTATTTGGGGTCAAATATGCCCCTTTCAATGCAAATGAGCCTCATTGCAAATAACATCTAATTCACTAACACTGGCGCTAACAGCTAATGAGCTGCCTTTTGCAAGCTCGCTCCAGGAAGTAAGCTGGATAAAAGCTGTGACCCAGGACTTCAACCAGATGCGTGTCTTGTCCGTCTCCGATCTGTTGCAGTCCGGCTCCATGCTCTCTCGTCCGTCAACACCCACCGGGTGGGTTTTTGGAACGCAGCATGGAGCAGGACCACCGGACAGCTTGAGTCATGTGACAGAGGTTTTCCTGCAGTAATCACTGAATCAAGGATTCTCCTCCTCCTCCTCTCCTCATCCATGTTGTCTTTCTGGTCCTCTGAAAACCTCTGACCTGTTGACTCCAGGCCTGGCTCCGCTCATCATGACTTTGGTTTGTTGTTGTAGTTAAGTGAAATACGATCTGGTGATAACACAGAGTGTTTTATTCTGAAAATTAACCGGATGTTTTCGTTTTGTTTTGGTGAAACCTGACTTCCTGTCCCGCTCCATCTGCTCTGTTGAGATTGATGCGTCGTGCTCCGGCATCCTAAAAAAATTGAAGTCTTGCATCTCTGAGACGGAGCTGCAACGGAATGGAGTGGATCCAGTGGAAGTTAACACATTGACTGGAATAGAAACCTATCAGATCCGGTGCAGTGAAGGATCGGAGACCGACCGGACACAGATCTGGTGGAACTCGGCCATTATTCACGAAGCACGTACAAAAGGTGACATGCTTTGCATACATTTAAATGATCCATTATGCATGTGTTTGGGGTAAAATATGACCCTTTCAATGCAAATGAGCCTCATTGCAAATAACATCTAGCTCACTCCAGGAAGTAAGCTTGTTATAAGCTGTGAAATTTGTGTCACTTGGGTTGTGAATCAAGAATAAAGTGATCAGGACTTTCCCTCTCCATTCAGCTCGTCATCTATACATGGATAGAATTTAGCGCCGTCAGGATGAGAGAACACAGCACAGCTCTGCGCTGCACAGAGTGGACATGTGGCGGCTCATCTCAGTCCAAAATCAGGTGCAAAACTGGAGCACACTGCACAAGGCTGCAGAACATTTGGAGCATTTTGGTGCTTGCATATCAGAGCAATAAAACAAACTTGCATATCAGTTTGTTTTGTGGATTAGACCTCGAGATGGAGCAGATAGCTGGCCAAATGATGAGAAATTCTTGGTGCTATTAGCAGCTGCAATCCATTCTTACATCCACCATAAACTTTGGAGAGGGTTTCTTTGCAGGTGTGTACTTTCCACACTGAAATTAATTTTGTTCCACTCCTAGCTGAGTGTGTTTACAAGATTCAGCTCTATAGTGGAGGAACACATCTTTGTAAACACTTGAGTGTTTCTGGATCTAAAAGGCTTCGGTAATGGATTGCTTTAGTTTGAAAAGGTGACCCTAATGAGATTGGAATTTGCTTTCAGATCTAAAGCGGAGACGCAGCTCCTGCTTCCTTAATGGCTCCTGAGTTTCTCTTTGAAGGGGCTACAGGAGTCTTTATTGTGTAACTATAAAATAATGAAGGACAGAAGAACCTCTCTCTTAAATGATTCTGAAGGACTTCCTCATTACACTGCGTTTGATCAGTGGACTGCACTTCTACATTCTTTCTGCACTCAGGCCAGACGGCTCTGCGGGCGCGAGGCTTAAATGGGACACGGAACAGGACAAGAGGAGTCCAAATATGGAAATGGTCAGATAAAGTAAGAGTTACTGAACTTCCCAATCTTGGCCCCCCGAGCGGTAAAGCGAGGGCTAAATATAAAACCTTGTGGTCTGTCTTGTCTCGCCTCTGCCTGCAGTTCACAAGCCCCTCACGGTTTCATTAAAATATTGCTCCTCTCCTCTGAAACCTCGAGTAAAAGACACTTCTGGTGGGAGAAAAGCTGAATAAATACAGCGCTGTGTCATTACATACAAAATAACTCAGACTGCAGCCTCAGAGTGCCAGCGGGTGTCATTGTCCTCTCCCCTCGACACCAAACTGTCATTTCAACAGGCATAATGCTCCCTTACCAACTCTTTTTTAGTGTCTCTGGAAAAAACCTTCAACTCAAAGTTTATAGGCCACAAAGAACCACTGTAGTGCACTTTCTCTTTGTCCTCTCTGTAAAGTGTATTGAGGCTCTTTCCTGGGGTTTGGTACCATGGCAGTATCCTCAGTAGGCTTCATTTAGAGCAGCGCTCAGCAGAGTCGGGAGCCACGGATCCTCGTAGGTCTGCAGCCAAATCAGAGGCCTGATACTCTGTGCGCTCTCAGCAAGTCCACGGGGACCGGAGGAAGGAGGTGTCCTCTTCAGCCTTGTCAGTACTTATTAATGCCGAAGATCCTCACGCCGTGCAGCTGAGGCAGCTTGGGGATGAGTACAGTGAGCAAAGACACTGTGTTGACCACAAAATGGACCCGGTCGTATTTGGTGTAGAAGCTTGTGAGTATGTACCTGCAGGAGGAGATCAAAAAGGAAAGAATATTAAGCATGTTATCTTTAAATACTGTAACATTTGGAGCATAAGATGCACTTTTAAAGGTGACATATCATGCAAAATCGACTTTTTAATGGTTCTCTACCTGAAATATGTGTCCCTGTCTACAAACCCCCCAAAAATGAACAGAATCCATTCTGCCCCTGTTCTGATTTCTCCACCTTTCTGTAAATGTGTGCTGAAACCAGCCGTTTCAGCACACAGTCTGAATAGCTCATTTCTCGATGTCCTCTCACTGTGAGGGGGGTGAATTTTTTTCTAATTCGGTAATTTAGAAGATATTGAGATTACCAGTCTTCCAATGAGAGGCACAGCTGCCTGCGGGAACACTGTAGCTGTTGGCTAGGAGGCTCAAAGCCCGCCTCTTTACGTCACACTGGCTCGACAGAAGCAATATGGCTGCCGCAGCCGATTGGTCTCAAAACAGCTCTTCAGAAACAGATGGGTGACGTCACGGATCCTACGTCCATATTTTTTAAAAGTCTATGGTGCTAACAAGGAGCTTAGGAGGGAGGCATGCTAGTTGTAGGCTGTCTTAATAAACACAAAGGTTGGTTTTACTCCCCACGTCTGCAGATTTGAAGATCTAGTGGATGATTTTTATTTGTCATGGAAAAGTGCTAGCGCTAGTTAGCATAGCCACATAGCCATATGTTTGTTGCTGTGTACCAAGACACGTCGACATACTGAGAAATAAAACAACAAGAAACACTAAATCTGTGACCAATCCTTCAGAAAGGTCCTTCTGCAGGCGCCTCTCCGTCAGGATCAGATTCTGGATCAGATTCAGAGGATTGAAGTAACGTGGGTCTGCGAGCAGCCGTGTATATTCAGCCAACATGTAAACATTAGATCAACGTGCTGGAGAGCCGACGCCACATCCACTTCCTGAGGGGGCGTGGTCAGAGAGCGTATTCTCATTTAAAGGCACAGACACAGAAAACAGAGTGTTCTGAGCAGGGCTTAAAAAGAGGGGTTTACAGGCAGACCAAAATCTGATTTCAAAGTGTTTTTTTGAGCAATAAACTTTATAGATATGTTTTGGGGACCTCTTAGACCAATATATGTTGATGAAAAAGAGCATAATATGTCACCTTTAATACTTTTTTATCATCTAAAAAGTTGACTGAGTCCTCTCCACCATTGTGACCATTACACCAGTATAGAATGTAGAGAGGCAGACGCTTTACCGCCAGAAGAACACTGGACAAAGCAAAGGAGACCAGATAGTGGCGCCACTTTTAACAGCTTTTCACCCTCAGTACGTCATAATCATGCACTTCAAGATAACTGGTGGTATACAGTTACATAATAAAGCTTGTGGAGGGCTGGTTTGATTGAAAACGCCTCAATTTAGACAAGTGACCTGCAGAGGGAGTGTCACGAATCTCAGAGAGTTGGTTGCATAAATGTCAACTCTGCTGTAGGCTGAGCTCCAATACCGTTAGCAGCTAGCAGGATGGTGCTAGAAAGAGCTACACAGCTGCATAGAAACTGCACTTTGCTGGAAGGTAGTTCATCTGATTTTATTACTGCCTGAATGTCTTACTGGTTTTATTGGGGAGGGTGTTTTGGTTTATATAGCTCTCTAATTTTTAAAGTCATTTTGGGCTTTTGTGCCTTTATGATAGGACAGCTGAAGAGAGACAGGAAATGTGGGGAGCAGAGAGCGGGGGGAAGACAAGCAGGATATGGTCGTGGCCGGCATTTGAACCAGCGACCTCTGCGAAGAGGGCTATAGCCTCTGTATAAGGGGCACATGCTCAGGCTGCAAGGCCGACGGTGCTCCTTTATTTGTCATTCTGACCATGTGAACATGAGAGAACGAAATGTATAGGTCAGGTCTTGTTGCAATAGATAAGTACTTCGTGTCCTGATAGGTAATAAATAAATGAATAATAGTCATGGAGTAAATAAAAAGATAGCTTTAAAAATAGAGGGCTATGGGGCGCTGGCGGCCTAGCGGTCTAAGCGCCCCACATACAGAGGCTATAGCCCTCGTAGCAGAGATCGCCTGCTGCGACCATGTCCTGCATATCTTCCCCCCGCTCTCTGCTCCCCCACATTTCCTGTCTCTCTCCCCCGGTATATACTTCTTATATACCGGTGTGATTATATTCCAGGTTTTACGGCAAATTGGTCGTCTAAAAAAACCCACCAGAAAGTCATACGTGAGTCTATGTTTACAACCCAAAAGAAACAACAAGTGAAGAATCACCTGGATGAAAAAATAAAATAAAATCATGACTCTTCATTTATAATAATCTCTCACTTGGGTTTCTTCTTGTAGCCACAGTAGGATGCTTACTCATAACACACAGTGCCAACACCAGAATGAGGGAGACTGTTTCAACATGCAGAGAAGCAGCATTGCAACATCAGTGACTGTTTAACCCCACTTCAGTGTATCTTTACTTTTTGGGATATATCATATAAAATGAAGAAGATATGACGTTTGACTGAAATGTATGTGTTGTCCTCAAAACGTGCCAAGATGCACTTTGATGAACCGACAATTAATCAAATATAGAACAAGTTAAAGCTCTGTTACTCCCTCAGGATGTTTTTCAGGCCGGTCTCTTTCATAACAGCACAAAAGAACATCCTCTAACATCGTTCAATGATTGCAGTGGACCCAGATGTCTGTTTTTCCCTGAAACGTCTGTGACTGAAAAGTTTCCAGACTCAAACTTTGTTTACTTGCTGAGTTTTTTATCTTTCATTGAAGCAAATCTAATTAAACGGATGGAGAGAAATACCTCTCACAGGCTCTCATCATGTCCTCTCATAAGCCCTGACCGTGTCCCTACATGCAGCAGTGGATACACAGATGTGGTTTAAGTGCAGGGACACTACAGTCAATAAAGGCTTTGATGTTTGGATGTAAACAGCATTCAAACAGCATTTAAAGATGTTACTGCACACATCGAGTTAGATTGTTTTCAAGCTCAGGGTGAGGAACCGCACATTCTGATCTCTGCCGGACGAGTGAAGACATGTAAAAGAAGCTCTTGAGAAACTTTTGTAAAAGTGTTTTCCATCTGAAGCCTCCCGACTGACCGATCGAGTCGTCATGTTTGTACGGGCTGTTAAAGAAAACGAAGGGGAGGCTCTTTCACACACCTGTAAAACCTCTATGGGGACAATGTTCACGCTGAGCCGGCAAACAAACCCCGGGGAGTCTGCGAGAGTGCTTCCTGTAAACTGAACTGTGCTGGTTAATAAGGATGGAAAAGGGCAGGGAGGCAGCATGGGGTCCTGCTGCAAAATACTAAGCCCCTTAACAATTTGTGAGCTTGACTAATGAGGGAGCAGCAGGGAGGATAATCAATCAACACTCATTGTGAGTGAAAAGTCAAAAACAGCACGCAGAGAGTGGAGAAAACTCAGATGAATCATAAAGGGCGACAAGTTAATCCTGCAAAAACACAACTCTGTGCCTGATCAGATGCTGATTACAGAACAGGTGGAGGTTGGTGCTGATTAAGATGATAGATGGAGGAGAAAAGTAATCACCCTCTTCCATAGAGACCTAAAAACCTACTAGGAACTTCTCTCAGCCCACCGTGAATGCATCTCTCCTCCCGGTGTTCCGGTTTTAAAAGTGACCCTGTAAACTGGAGACCTTCAGCTGAACGTGTCAGTGTTTGTGGAGTTTACACAGCTGTTGAAACACAGGGGGAGTTCCTGGGAATGCAAACTAGTTTAGTTTTTATTAAAATTTCAAAATCTCCTCATCAGATATTTAATGATCGTCTAAAGACGTTTATGAGGGATGCATCCGGCTGAGAGTCTCCAGTTAACAGGGTCGCTGTTCAAACCAAAACACCGGCCGATCTCTGCCACGGCTTTTTGAGTTGAAAAGGATTTTAAAGCCGTGTTGAAACGTCTTTGCTACTCGCGCTTATCTCCTCTCACATGTTGATTCATTCATTGCTTTTTCCATGTTTTTAACCGCAGGCGCAAAAATTTCCCTTTTTTTCAAGTTTTTTCTGCTTTGGGAGAACAATTTCAAATTTGAGGAACATTTATTTTTTCGACAGGCTCCGGGTCAACTTTTTTGTCAACTTAAAAAAAAAAAAAAAAAAAAAAATTCAAATTTTTTTTTTCAACAAATTTTTTTTTCTAATTTTTTCTTGTCAGTTTTTTTTTTTTTTTTTTCAATCTTTTTTTTGTCAATTTTTTTTTTCCAAACATTTTTTTTTGTCAATTTTTTTGTTTCAAATTTTTCCAAAAACCATTCACAGTCATTGTTTTTTCCATCTGTGATTCACTTGATTTTCTTTCTTTCATTAGTGTTTATTTGTTCTATCTTTTTTGTATGTGTGTACTTTTCAAAAGAAGAAGCTGTGATTCTCTTGATTTAGCAGCTTGTAACAGTAGTCTTCTCTCAGCCTGACCCCGTGAATGCGTCTCTCCCGGTGTTCCGGTTTTAAAAGTGACCCTGTAAACTGGAGACCTTCAGCTTGAACATGTCAGTGTTTGTGGAGTTTACACAGCTGTTCAAACACAGAGGGAGTTCCTGGGAATGCAAACTAGTTTAGTTTTTATTAAGATTTCAAAATATCCTCATCAGATATTTAATGATCGTCTAAAGACGTTTATGAGGGATGCATCCGGCTGAGAGTCTCCAGTTAACAGGGTCGCTGTTTAAACCAGAACACCAGCCGATCTCTGCCACGGCTTTTTGAGTTGAAAATGATTTTAAAGCCGTGTTGAAACGTCTTGCTACTCGCGCTTATCTCCTCTCACGTGTTGATTAATTCATTGCTTTTTACATGTTTTTAACCGCAGGCGCAAAATTTTCACTTTTTTTCAAGTTTTTTCTGCTTTGGGAGCACAATTTCAAAGATTTATTTTTTCAACAGGCTCTGGGTCAACTTTTTTGTAAATTTTTTTTTGTCAAATTTTATTTTTTAAAAAAAAAACAAAATTTCAATTTTTTTTTTTTTCAAATTTCAAATTTTTTTTTTTTTCAAATTTCAATTTTTTTTGTCAAATTTTTTTTTTTCGACAAAATTCTTTTTCAAATTTTTTTTTTTCAAACATTTTTTTGGGTCAATTTTTTTGTTTCAAATTTTTTCAAAAAACATTCACAGTCATTGTTTTTTCCATCTGTGATTCACTTGATTTCTCTTTCTTTCATTAGTTTTTATTTGTTCTATCTTTTTTGTATGTGTGTGTACTTTTCAAAAGAAGAAGCTGTGATTCTCTTGATTTAGCAGCTTCCTCCATACGTCACTGGCCTGATTTGCAAAATCTACCCGGGACTTCAGCCCAACAATGGGGGCACAGGAACCTTTTAGTTTAGGGTAAAGTAGTCCTGGGGGCTAAAAGACTCTTGTTCGAAGCCAGTGGAATTGAAGCCAGTGAAGATCAAGTCCTTGTTGGAGCACTTGTTCTGTTTATACTCTCTTAATCTGTCTACACCTTCTTAATGTCAGAGTGTTGGCACCGCAGCACACACACACACAATCCGGCTCTACTCGTTTCTCAGCGTGTCCTCTAATTCAGATCCGTTCTTTATGATCAGCTGTTCCTGCCACCTGTTACACGGCTGAAGATCAACATGGGGATTAGGAGAGAGAGATACTCACAAGACAATGGGTGTGATGGTGAGGAACTTGCGTGAAGCAGTGAACTGGACGCCGTAGTCCATCTGCTCCCAGTGTGTGAGGAGGCGAGCTTTGCCCTGATCTGGGGTTTCAAACGGCGTCCCTTTGACCGTGTGAAGTAGGAGGTACATACACTGCAGGAGAAGAGAGGTGTAGAGTTAAAGGTCTGTATGAGCTGTTGCTGGATTTTAAGATATGTCAGAAGGAAATAAAGACATTAAAGGCTCCATCTTTTACATGTCCTCAATATACTTCTCAGACCTCATGCATGCAGCAAGTTTGTGTGTCTCAGTATTCCCAGACACCTCAACCCAGACTATCAGATATGAACTCCCTGAGGACTCCAGAATATCTCCTGCATGGAAAAGGTTTTGCAAAACAAAGCCGATCTTTGTTTGTAGAGTGTTGAACTTTCTGACCTTTTCGATCTATGACTCTGATATAACATTTCCACATTTTCTCTTTCACCCAGAACACCAGCGTGCTCAATAAAACTAAAGACACATTTATGTTGCATGTATGCATGCTTCCTCAGCCTCTCTGCAAATGTTGGACTCGGTGTACCATGCTGCATTGCGGTTTGTTTCTGGTTTAGGTTTCTGCACACATCACTGTATCTTGTATGAAAAGGTAGGCTTGTCTTCCTAACACAACAGAAGAATGGAGCATTGGTATGTCTTTCTTTATAAGGTCATACTACAGGAGCTGCCGTCTTATTTATGCTCCTTATTGACTCCCAAACTTTTATGAAGCCCTTTTTATTTTGTGAGTTAAAGGCGGGATGTTTAAGCTCCCATAATGTCTCGCCGTCAATACAAATGTCACAAGACCTTTTCATTCTGTGAGTCCACAGCTGCAACCACCGCCACGTCACGCCTGTGTACTGTACTTTCATATCGATCCCAGATAGTGATGTCACATATTGGAAGCATGAGAGGGAAACTCACTAAGAGCTCCACATACACACACATAGAGAGCTGCTCCACCCTGCCTGCTCAGCTGGCTCACAGTGATCCTGTAACACCTCTGTCACTTCCTCAGACGCCAGCACAGATGTTACAAAGGGCATGAATATCACGCCTTCCACTGGCAGCATGAGGAGGGCTACAGAGATGTGATGGTGGGATGAAGTGCCAGCATCAGAGGATGTAACAGAGGCGTTACAGGGCAGAGCAGTGTCAAAGTGTGTGTGTGTGTTTGTGTGTGTGTGTGTGTGTGTTCATGTTTACTTCTTGTGTGAATTCATAGACTGGGACACAAATATTACACCGCTGCAGGAGGAGTACAAAGGCGTGAAGAGGGAGGAGCTGTTGCAGACTTGCAGAATAAAAAGGGCAGACCTAAATAGTTCTGTTCTGGGAAATAGTCAATGTTTGGTTAACCAGGGACTTCCACCAGATCTGTGTCCATGTCACGATCCACTGTGGTCTAGCTCCAGGACCGTCGGACAGCTGGAGTCATGTGACCGAGGTTTTCTTGCAGTAAACACTGAATCAAGGATTCTCCTCCTCCTCCTTTCCTCATCCATGTTGTCTTCCTGGTCCTCTGAAAACCTCTGACCTGTTGCCTCCAGGCCTGGCTCCGCTCATCATGACTTTGGTTTGTTGTTGTAGTTAAGTGAAATACGATCTGGTGATAACACAGAGTGTTTTATTCTGAAAATTAACCGGATGTTTTTGATTTTGTTTTGGTGAAACCTGACTTCCTGTCCCACTCCATCTGCTCTGTTGAGATTGATGAGTCATGCTCCGGCATCCGGACAAAAATAGAAGTCTTGCATTTCTGGGACGGAGCTGGAATGCAACGGAGCGGATCCAGTGGAAGTTAACACATTGACTAGAATAGTAACCTATCAGACCTGGTGCTGTGACGGATCAGAGAGGGACGGATGAGTTTATGTTACTGATGTTGTGTCCAAGCCACAGTCAGAGAAAAATCTGAAGGATGGTCTACGTGAGCTTGCATTTATCAGCCCCAAATCATCCTTGAATCTACATTTATCAGGGATCACAAAAGCATAAAAAAAATCAGCTGTTCCAGTTTAAAGGCAGCCTTGTTTTGCAAGCTATTCCCAAAAACTGATGAGCCAACCCACTGCAAGCTGCCCAGACTGTGAGGCAAACTGCAGCAGGATGAAAGGCAGTGAAAGAAGTCAAACACTGTGTTTAGAGTGTCTCATAACAAACACTCCTTCAATAAGATGAGGTTCATATTGAACTTTTTTCAGAAGCTGAGGCCCAGACAGACAACCCTGTGTTATCATAACTTTAGATGCAATAACAAGGAATGGCTTAAAGGCTGGTTTGGATAACACGTTACAAAGAATGTAACTAATGCAGTTTAATGAAGCTTCACTGTCTATCTGTGGTGACTTATTTCATTCTTCCTCCTCCAGAGAGCTATTTCTATTCACTTCTTCATGTCCTTTTTCCTCCCTGACTTCTTCAACAAATCATGGAATAAACAGCGGTCAGGCCGGCGGTTCTTATGGAAAGTATGCTGAACTGACCAGATTGTGTATGAGGTTGGTGAGGGTCCAGACCACAGGTACGCTGGCGAAGGGAATGCTGAGCAGGATGACGTGCAGGAGGCCGATGCCCAGGATGTAAGAGAGCCACATCCCCCTGCTGTTCATCACCCGGGTGTTCGGGTTCACCTCGCTGTGTGCCGTGCCCACATTCATGATGGCGGCAGAGGTGGTGCCACTTCAAAAGCACTGCACTACCTCTTTGAACCTCCTGTTTGCACTTTATCCCAGGCTGGTCTGCTGGGAGATAAACAGAGAGACGTCTACATCTGATTATTAACAGTCTGCAAAAGGGACGTCATAATGTGGAGTGTTTATAGAGCTTTTTATAGCAAATACCTACACTTTGCCTGAAAAGTATGCGCTGATAAGACTTACTCACTTGCTGGAATAATCATTTCTATGAAGGGCTGAGCTCTGACTCGAAATCTGCTTCACAAACCTTGGGTGGCATCATTTCATTGACTCAACATTAAGACGTCTTTGAGCTCTTTGGATCAACACATCAGTGAAGTACTCAAAACAGCTTGGACCATGTGTTTTTTTTATTATTTACATCCCAAATTTTGTTGTTTAAAAAAGCTATCTTGACAAACTTTGCTTAAGAACTAGAAAAATATTAAGTTACTTGAAAGAAATGAGGAGTTTTGGGTGCATAATTGACTAAAGTGGCTGCAAAATCATGCAAAATAACATGCTCAATATTCACAATCACTATCAAAGTTTTCAAGTGATGCATTAATTACATATCTTAACAATCGTACCTGTTCTTGATGTTATATGCATTTGTAATCTGGAGCTTCCTTTGACTTAGCTTAAGAAATGAGGAGTTTTGGGTGCATAATTGACTACAGTGGCTGCAAAATCATGCAACACAACATGCTTTACATTCACAATCACTATTAAAGTTTGCATGCGATGCATTAAGTACATATCCTGCATGTTATATACATTTCTAATCCATCTTACAGTGTCTACCTTTAACTAAGTGTAAGAAATGAGGAGTTTGGGTGCATAATTCACTAAAGTGGCTGCAAAATCATGCAATATAACATGCTCAACATTCACAATCACTATTAAAGTTTGCATGTGATGCATTAAGTACATATCTCAACAATCCTACCTTACCTGCATGTTATACACACACTTCTAATCATTCTTAAAGTAGCTACCTTTAACTTAGCATAAGAAATGAGGAGTTTTGGGTGCAGAATTGACTACAGTGGCTTCAAAATCATGCAACACAACATGCTTTACATTCATACTCACTATTAAAGTTTGCATATGATGCATTAAGTACATATCCTTCATGTTATATGCATTTCTAATCCATCTTAAAGTGTCTACCTTTAACTTAGCATGATAAATGAGGAGTTTTGGGTGTATAATTGAATACAGTGGCTTCAAAATCATGCAAAATAACATGCTCAATATTCACAATCACTATCAAAGTTTGAATGTGATGCATTAAGTACATATCCTTCATGTTACACACACTTCTAATCCATCCTAAAGTGTCTACCTTTAACTTAGCGTAAGAAATGAGGAGTTTTGGGTGCATAATTGACTACAATGGCTGCAAAATCGTGCAAAATAACATGCTCAATATTCACAATCACTATTAAAGTTTGCATGTGATGCATTAAGTACATATCCTGCATGTTATATGCATTTCTAATCCATCCTGAAGTGTCCACCTTTAACCTAGTGTAAGATATTGTGCAATAAAGCTCCATTATGATGATTTAAAAGACACATGGAAGCTATTTAGAAACAAGTTGTTGCATAAATAGAAGGATGCAAGAGAAGTAGTAATCTCTGTCCTGCTGACTCCTGCAGTCTCGGTCTGGTCAGCTCTAATTGATTGACATGAGTAAACAGAGTAGCAGGAGGCTGCTCATTCCAGCATGCTGTGTTGTAGATCTAACTGGCTCCACAGTAATCCCTAATGGAGCTGCAGGGATCTACAAGTGTGCTACCTAGCTGCACTGGAGTTAAAGTCCACAGAGTAAATAAAAGGGTCCACTCACTGCAGAGAAAAATGGCTTCAACTCCTCCGACCTGTGTTGGCACTAGTCCGTTATCACAGTTAGAGTCTGATCGATGCCTTCAGTTATGTAATTGATACTGTCACAGGGGGGGTCTGCAGAGGCTCCAGGGCTCCCATCAGTGATCCGGGATCAGGTCTCAGGTCCAGGGTCCTGCTTCGGTCTCCTGTGTGATCCCTGGTTCACATTAGACCGAGACGCGTCCACTTCTCCTTCGTCTTCCAGACAAACAGCTGCTGACAACACGGCACAGTTCAGCACGTGACGTCACCGCTGCGCGTTTCCACGGCCCCCGTAATAAGGCTCGGTTCCTTCACTCATCGCATTCCTCTGTGATTGGCTGTTGAGAGTCACGTGGGTGGAGCGGACCAATCAGAGTGGAAAGCGTTGATGGAAGGCGGACTACGCCCCCTTTTGACGTCACGGCGGAGGAGGGATCCGAGGAGCAGGACTGACATTTAGGAAATTAAAATGTTTATAAACAACAAAATAAAATTAATGTTTATACATTTTAGTATTAAAATTTAAGATTTTAAAACCTTAATACCAATGTTAAATAATTCACTTTATTTACAGTATTTTTACTCTTCAATTTCACAATATTAAACTACAAATTTGGCTGGTACACTCTGTTAATTGAGTATATTAACAGGACAAATAAAATAAATTTAAAAATATATTGACACAATTTTTTAAGCATGATTGACATTTCGGACATTTAGGAGTGGAAATTCAAACGTTTGTAAACAACGAAATAAAATTAATATTTCTACATTTTAGCATTTAAATTTAAGCTTTTAAAACTTAGTTAACAAAATTGAATAATAATCTTTTACAGTAGCTCTATTTTCTGTTCTAAATTCTCCAATATTCAACTACTAATTTGCTGCTACACTCTGTTAATTGAGTATATTAACAGGAAAAATAAAAAATATATATATTTTTAAAAATATATCAATACAATTTTGTAAGAATGTAAAATTTATTATTTATTATTCTTGCATCAATATAATTGCTTGATTGACATTTGGGGGCTTGAAATTCAAATGTTTATAAACAACGAAATACAATTTGTTTTATACATTTTAGCATTTAAATGTAAGCTTTTAAAAGTCTATTCACTTATTGTTCTAATCATTAAGTTTCTGTTTGCTTGTTTGTGTGTTTTTGTATTCATAATTGATCTTTTTTGATTTATTAATACATTTTATTTTCTTGTTATCATTTAAGAATTACATTGTCTTAATTGTATTGTTATATGACTTGTTCAATTACAAGTGTTCAACACAGTTGTTGAATTATGTCAAAAAAGTTCTAATGAACAAAGTTAATATAAAATAAAACTTAATATTGAATAAGCCTTTTTTTCCAGTAGCTCTATTTTCTGTTTACCATTTTACAATATTCAACTACAAATGTGGGCGCTACACTGTTAATAGAGTATATTAACAGGAAAAAACAGAAAAAATAAAAATATATAATTAAAAAAAAATATATATTAAAACAATTTTTTTTAGAATCAAACTTATTTTTGCATTAATATAATTGCTTTATCAATGAACTTTAAATTCACCAGGTTTGTCATCTTATTTTCAGCTGTCACCATCATATGATATGTAGCATTTAATACAGGGTACTACAGCTGAAGCTGGTGGTAACACCATCAGTTCTGCAGGAGGAACAATAAGAGGTTCTCTGAAGTGTGCACCATGTATCCTAAGGGGATCCAAAAGTTCATGGCCATCAGTCAAAGCAGTGTTGGGCAGTTTAAGATCAAATAAAAACAGAAGTTGTGCACTAAATTTTGATTCAACTTTGTCATGCACAAGAGATTAAATACACAGTGTGAGCATCATGCAATACATTTACAAGGATGCATATAGAGAGTATTAATCTGCACAGCGTGATGTGGTTGTAATAGAGCAAAGTCTATCACTAATATGTCCATGTGCATGCGTTAAAATAAAGCTGTTACAGAATTTAAATGAGAATAAATTCAGGGAGACATGCCGTTGAAATAAGGCTGCGTGTATGTGATAGATGTTCCCTCTGATATATGATTTAAATTCACTTTCCTGTAAAATCCAAAGAGCCAATCTCTCCGACACCTCTCTGCTTTGGGTTAAGTACCTGATCACAAAAGGAGGCCCTTGACGACTTATGTACTCCGGGTGAAAGGAGACCTTGCTGGAGGCAGAGTAAAATGACTGACGGGGTTGATACCGCAGTCCCTAAATCAAAGATCAACAGTGTCATGTTCTTGTTCCCAAGATAAGACCTAATACTAATTTAGGCCTACAGTGGCCCGAGGCCAGAGGGGTCAACTGTGTTCTACCGCGTTACGTGACACCCACTGTTTCTGTGGAGCCCCTGTGATCAGTGTCAGGGAACAGGTTTGGCAGCTGACAGTGGACTCTCATGTGCCCGTAGCCCTGGGTGCTGTGGCTGTGTTAGATGTGTAAACCTAGAGCTCTGTTCAGATACAAACTATGGATGACAGAGCTGTGAGATCACTGCTGGCGCTGGAACAATGGCCAAATATTTGCTATTGATGAAACAGACCTCAGGAGAGAGGGGGGGGCGACTCGTGACGCCTACAGATGCAGTGTCAGGATAACAAGACGTCATCTGCGTACATACGACACTGAGACACAGGGATGAAATGGAGATGCTTGACATTTTTTCTGTGTTTTCAGGAACATGGAGCACACTTCAAATGACAACACCAATAACAGCTCCACAATTCTATTCAAATTATAACATTTGTGGATTAAATCAGTCATTTATTTACATATTTTAACCCAAAGAGTCTTGCTTTGATGCTTTATTCTCCTGAAGCATGCACTCAGGAGTGTCTGTAAGAAACTCAAGCGTCCACTGACAGTGATAAAATCAAAGCTTTAAAGTCCTGCAGTCATATCCATTTCTGCACAACCACATATTTAAGAGATATTTCGATATGTTCTTCTGTAGACTACATCTCTCAGCACTTTGGCTCATGCCCGTGGGAGAACTTGCTCAGCCTTTCAGACGAAATGTGATTCTGTTAACAGGACCGGTGCTCAGAATAAAAGCTGTTACTGACTAGATGCATTTCACGTTGATTTTAGCTCTGGCATCAGAGGCTGTCTCCAGATGTTTAATAATTAAATATCTTTTTATCAATTTGCTCTTACGGCTTTAATCCTGCACAAAACAATGCAAGTTTTTTTGGAGAGAATGTGCAAATTTGATAGAGAAAAACATGCAAGAATCTCCAAATTCACTCTGAAAATGTCAGAATGAGCTGCATATGTGAAGGCAAACAGACAATTTTTTTACCCAGACATTTTTCTGCCATCCTCCCAGTAAAATTCTGCAAGAAGTTGAAGGAGTCAACGTGTGAATGCATCACGTAAAAGTCAGGTAAAGTCACCCTGAGTGAGTGGATAATGAATAACAGGCTCAGGTGTTCATATTTAAAAAGAGTGAAGGATTCAAGAAAAACTACTCCTCAAATCTTCATGAAATGTTGTGGAAGACTGTCCCGCGAATCGATGAAGAATAAATTCAATGTGACCCCTGACCTCTACCATTTGCTGCATGTCTTCCCTCGCTCTACTCCCCACATTTCCCTTCTATTTCCAGCTTTCCTATCCTATAAAGGCACAAATTTCCAAAAAACCTTCCTTTAATAAAGAACAAATTCAATATTTGTGCTCATCCAAATACAACTCATGAATATGCATCAATGCACATATTGCAACAACTGCCTGTGTGTGTGTAAATAGTCTGGTTAGTGTTAGTCACTTTAAACACTACCAAATCAATAACTAAATGCAGAACTGAGACGTAAATGCTTCAACTATACTTTTCTAGACTTTAAAGATATGTCCAGATAACTGTATCCGTATATATAAGTTAAGCTTGCATATGGGTGCAATTTTATCTGTGCAATAATTTACCTCACTATCTATTCATATGATAGAAGTATACATAGTGTGTATAGTATTGTAACAGATTGTCCATGTGAAGTTGTGAAGTTGTGTATTTATAAAGGTGGTTCTTAGTATTTATTCCTTGCTATAGTGCTTTTTAAAAAGTTATTTTAGTCTATTTTAATTTATTCTTTTACTCTTTATGACGGGCCCGTCTTGCACTGTTGTTGTCACTGACATGTTGACATGTTGACTGTTGTTTGTCTGTTTGTTAGTGTTCATGTTGTTTATCAACAAGTGGGTACACTGCAAACCAAATCGCCTTCTGGGGTTAATAAAGCCCTCGGAATCTGAATCTGCCAGTATTATTGGCTGTATTTTATTTTACTTTATTCAATTTTATTTTGTTTTGTTTTATTTTATCTTATTCCATTGTTTTATTTTTTCCTTTATCATGACTATTATTGTTATTCATTTTTTAACTATGTAAGAACAATTATTGTATTCCCCTCCAATGTGGTATAAATAAAGAATATCTAATCCATCTACAATGGAAGACTGGACTATTGACCTTGTTGCATGTCTGTGCTCTTTGAGAATCCTCTCATTTTAAAACAGTTTGTTTGTTTCTTAACATGAATTACAAATTTAAGTTTCTTGTGTTGTTACCACTTTGCTTGCTTCAAAAAAGCAAGCGCTGTATTTAATGTCTTCCATTTGTTGTACTGTATTTCTTTCATTTCTTGACTGTAGTTTGTGTAATGTAGTATACAGATATTGAAGAAATAATCTAGACCTTGCCGCTTGCATTGGTAGTTAAAAAAACTGGCATTCAGGTCTTGATGTTGATCACTTTGTACAGCTATGATTGCAATATTTTAATATTTCATGCTCAGAAATGTTGCGTTGCATCCTGCGATGGTCTATAAATCTCAGTAATGCGGTTAGTCCCTCAGTACAGTCATTTATCACCAGCTATTAGCCAACCATTTAATGGAACAGCTGATAAATTTTTAACAGCGTTGCTTGAGTTCACTCACAATTGTACGGCATAGTTCTGCAGGATTGGACTAAATAAGAAGATACACATGCTGATGTTGTTTAAAAAACAGGACTTTAAATCTGAGGTTCTTATTTCTGTTTGTATGAAACTAGAAAATGATCAGTAATCCCAAAGACCCCACTCTCAGTTCTATGATGATATTCTTTATGAATTTATTCCACCAGAAATCTCAAATCATGTCTTGCAATATCAGAAGCGAACATCTATAAGCCTTCAGTGTCCTTCATACTCTCGATGTACGAGACATGGAGAGCTTCTGATAGCAGGCGACCAGCAGATGTCACCATCCACACACCTTCAGCTGGTTCCTGTCCCTCTGAGGTCTGTGCTGTGATGCAGAAACTCTCACACAGGCAAAGTGATGCAGAGAGGACTGCAGGTGTAACAATGAAACATAGATCGTACTTAATAAATCTGACCGATATCACGAGCAGCTGAACCTTCACACCTGCACACTGTGAGGCCGATGTTTGATGCTGCTGTGTTTCTATTTAAACAGCACATGAAGAGTTTAGTCTTATTCGTCTAAAGATCTGGTTGTGCAGGTTTATAGTTATCAGGAAGACCTCACTATAGTACATGGACTACATTTAGTCCCCATTCAAAGTTTCAGATAAACTTTTAGCTCATTTTAAAGGCTGTAACTTATTATAGTGCTGCTTTATAATTAGTTAACTCCATTTATATGAATAATGGTTGGATACAGACACAGACTGTAATCTCTATAACACTTACAATATTAAGTTTTATCTGTGTTCAGCATTCTTGTCTCTTACATTTGACATTTGTTGACAGATTCCTCTCACCAGTATGTTTCATATCCTGCACAATCAGCACTTCTATCAAACTGAAAATGACAGTGAACTCCTTGACTTCTGAATGTGGGTGGTGTACAGATCGACATGTACAGGAGTTAAAAGAGGGATTTGCTGAAGTTCAACAAGGAGGATAAGTACTGTTTGAACCCATGACATTTTATTTTATGTATTTATTTCAATTTATTTATTGTACTTCATATTATTTATTTAATGATTGTATTTTTATTCTATTTTAATGTGTTGATATTAAGTTGTATTCCCTCTAAATGTTGGGTAGGGGTGGTGGGGGATTTCTATTAATCAGTATATGTTATCACTGTGAATTATTACTGTTGTATTGAAAAATTCATGAATAAACTTGGTTTAAAAATGAATAAACAAGGAGGATAATTTACAAGAAGCAAAATTAAACTAGTTTTTTAAGTCTTAAAGTGCAGCTTCTGATTCTTTCTTTAATTTTTTTAATATTTTGGGGCTTTTTCATACTTTTATTGGGAGGATAGGAGGATGGATAGAGGTGGAAATATGGAAGAGAGAGTGGAATAAATGACAGAGGGTCAAAGACTGCAGCCTCTATGCATGGGGCAAGAAAATTACCACAAAACTAAACCGGTATCCAGGTCTTGATTATTTCTGCAAAAGTTTCAAAATGTATCTATAATTACTGAGCAGTTCTGTATTTACTTATAAAATAGAGGTATTGGTGTTATGCTGCATGTTTTAGAGGTCAAAGGCACTGGAGCTCATGCAGCCGGTAGATGGGCTGGATGTGACAGGAATGACACTGCTGGAGCGGCTCTCTGCAATAGCAGAGGTGGACTTGTGACCCAGGCAGGCTTGGATGATAGCCTCGCTGGAAAAGGCTGACGCAGGGAGTCCATTATTGCCCCTGGAGGAAGCTGAGGATTAGAACACCAAAGAATTTCAATAAAAGAAGTGTCTGTTTGGGGGTCGGGGAGGGGCAGAAGGATGGTGGTGGTGGGGTTGGATGGGGGGGGGCTCCCCTTATTGTCCCAACAGTGATTGAGAGCAAGAGGAGGGGAGTGGGACGGCATTGTGTTCGCAGCTCCTCTGAAGAAGGTGGTTATTAGGGGGGATGGCTAAGGAGGGGTGAGGGATGGGGAGGCTGTTGACTCTTCATCTTGTGTGAACAAAGTCTCTGGCACTGAGCCCTCTTCTGTCCCTCTGTCCTGGACTCCCTTGTTTACGAGTGCCATGAATTCTGTCCCTCTCGGCAGGGACCCCCACCAACTCCAACCTGCACTGCCGCACATTGTGGGGCTTAAGTGCCCTTTAATTAGGCCGCCTCAGTGTCCGGCTGAAGACCACTGAGGGTTTAGGCTCTTCCCTGTGGGACCTTGCTGAGCGGCTCACACACAGCCCAAAAGGGATGGAGTGTTTGCTGCTCTAATGAAAAAGGTTTATTTGGGGGAAGAGTTCTTGTCCTCTTTGTCCGCCGTCTTAAAAAGGCCTAACAAAGGCGTTGATATTATCTCTAACACCCACCCATTTCCAGGACACATTAGCTCGGACTTGGAGGTGAGGCAGCGGCGGCAGCAGAGCCTCGGCCAGAGAGACACACATGGAGTCCCAAAAATTCCCCAGACAAACCATGACAGTAAACACAAATCACTTCCTGCTCAGACAGAACACATGCACACCAGGACTGTATCGTTATCTTCCTCTGGTATTAATTAATCTTGCAAATGAGTTCTCAGATGGAGCCAAGAAGAAAACATGGTTCTTGGTCATGAGATTCAGAATGAAGATTTATGGGTTGCTTGTTGCGGTGATGAGCCAGATACCGGCACAAACAACTGAATTCCCCTAAAGTCACCCACGCAAAATCTACAGCTGAGCACTGACGGATCTGGCATTTTGATATCATGATCCAGAGGTCAGAGTTCAATAAAATGTGATGATTTAAAATCCAAATGACAAGTCCCATGCATAAAATTGTGGTTGCTATTAAGCATGTTTCATCGTTCCAGCACAACGCGAAGGATCCAGAGTTTTGGGGGGGGGGTAGGCGAGCAGGTGGCTTTGGGAATTTGCTGAACTGGTTTGGCAAAATGAGTAATTTCTGGACGCCCCATTGTGTGAAGAGCTTACACGGTGAGGGCCGTGAAAGGACGAGCCCGAAGGAAGGAAATAAACTAGTGAAATAAATTGAAGATGGAAGGAATGAGAGACGAACAAGAACCCCTGAAAAGACGTTTGTGAAGGGAGCAGGGCGGGATTGGGCGTGTTCAGAAACTTTTTCGCTACAGCCCAGTGTGTGTAGATACCCTCCTAATCCTGGTTTTATTGGCTGCCTGTGTCCAGCCATGCTGGTCGGATTGAGTAGGGAGGGTAAAGAGGTAGGGGGGGGGGCCCGAACACATGTCCCCCTTTGTGGTAATACGCTGATTAGGCCTGAGAAAAGAGCCGGACCTGGTTACGGCCTTTCTCAGGTCACCGTAGAAACGGGCCCGGTAGGGGACCTCTGTGTGTGCCTCCCCCTTCTGATGCAGACACCCAGACCCAGGCCCTTCCTTTGCAGAGGTTTGAACAAAACACCACCACTCCAAAATCAGCAGCACGAGTGTTGTTGAGTCACAGCTCATTTTCGGGGATGCAGGCTGCGGCGTTCTTGACCCTCATGGCGGCCGGCCTTTATTTCCCAGACAGTTCACGTTGCACTTGTGGCCTCAACCTGGGAAACATGGTTTCAATGTTGTTCAGATGCAGACCGCAGACTGATTCCTCTGCCTGCACTCATAAATTAAACTCCCGTCACATTCCCACCATCCATCGCTGGCCCTACGCTCCGTCTATCGCTCCGACGGAGGAACTGTCATCCAAATCCCCGCGCTGAGCTCGGCACATTTCTGACGATGCCGTAACACGCAACAATGTTAGTGATTGAAAACAGACCTGCCTCATTGTCAGCACGGCTGTGACATACCGCAGCTTGAGTGGAGGCATTGAAAAGTCATCTTCGCTGGTAGAATGGAGAAGACTCCCCACCACGACTGGCTGGAGAGCAAGCCTCATAGAAATTTCACAAAGACATCTATCAATTATTGTCACATTTAGAGACTCCGGGAACCCCCTCCTCCTCCTCCTCCTCCTCCTCCTCTCTCCTCTCAAACAGGGCGGTAGGTCGAGTGCTGCTCAGTCACTGCCTGTTTCCCCATCTTCTTTGTTATGGAGGAATAAAACAGAAGGGGCGGGTTGAAGGGGGGCACTCCACTGCTGACCTCCAGACTCTGGTCACTGGGCTCTCTCTCCCCGCGGTGGGCACTCAGCCTCCTCACTGCAGAGTGCACGCTCCCAGCCCCTGCTGAGCAACCTTCCAGCCCCCTCAGTCCTCCAGGCTCCCTCATGCCCTGAAGGTCCTGAGCTAAGAGAGAGCACGGCCCCCCCAGCTACACACCAGAAGGAACAACACTGGGATACTCTGCTTGCCTATATATAGTGCGAGTACTTCTTAAAAACCCTCGAGAGAGGCAGTGTGTGTGTTGGGGTGACCATGTCAAACTTGTTTTCATAACTGCTGTAAAATATTGTATTTGATGAACTATTTCAGACATGTTAGCATCAACATGAACTCTAATCTACATAAAACTACAAACCAAGAGCAGAGGTAGCAAACATGTAGCTCTGTAGATGGGGAATGAAGCAATCTTGACACAGGGTTATGAAACATCAGGATATAGTATAAGGTAAAAGGTAAACACTGGACATTTCTGCATGATATGGCAAGATCATGCCTTCTATACAGCAGAGGAAACATGGCGATGACATGTTAGCCTGCAGTTTTAGGCTTTTGATTGAATGTTAAGATGGTACGGGTATCATGAAAACAAAGACATGATGGATCTAGTGCACAAGGAAAACGCAAACAGCTCAAGCATGCTGTCTAGCCAACCGGTCTGAAAATATGAGTCCAATGCAGAAGTGTTAAAAACTGCAGTTCATCAAGTGTCCACTTGAGGCTGGCTCCAGAAGTACCAGAAACCACATACACACCCATTCAAAGAAAGACGATCTTTACAGCAGAAATAAACATGTTTACAGCCTGGTACAAAAGACGAGTGTAGTCTGGATAGATCATTTCTCGATCAGCACACACTGTACGGGGGGTGAATTTTGTTCTAACGCTGCAATTTGAAAGATATTGAGATTAAAGGCTGATTTATACTTCTGCGTTGAATCAACGGCGTACCCTACGCCGGGGGTCCGCGTAGCTCCCGTACCTACGCCGAGGCCTAAGCACGTAGCTGACGTGCACCTCCTCCAAAATGTAACTCCCCGTAGAACCGACGTAGACTTCAAGCTCTGTGATTGGTCCGCTCGGCAGCTTTGTATTTCCCGCATTTACAACACTTCCAGGATCCCGGACATCGGCCGTGTATTTCATCTCCTCCTCTCTATTCTTCATGTAATCATGTCTGTATGATAAACAGCAACATGTATCAGCTGTAGATTAACATAACACGCTCTGAATCTCTGTGGAAAAGGAAACAGAGATCGTAGCGGGGCAGGAAGCAGGCGACCGGCTATCAGAGAGACCGCACTGCCCTCTAGTGTTTCGGCGGAGAATTGCTGCGCGACACGGACACACCGACGCACAAGTATGTGGGGCTCATGTCCGCGTCAGCCCCTGCTGCGTAGGGGAGACGCAGAAGTATAAATCAGCCTTAAGAGTCTTCCAATGAGAGGCACAGCTGACTTGATTGACAGGCGGGAACACTGTAGCTGTCGGCTAAGAGGCTCAAAGCCCGCCTCTTTACCTCACAATTGAGAGGTGTCATCTCAAAACAGCGCTTCAGAATTGGATACTACGTCCATATTTTATACAGTCTATGTGTGTAGCTTGCTGGTGCTACCATAACTTCTTGTGCTAGCTGTCGGCAGCGTTGTGTGGGTGTTTCATCTTGAGATGGTTACCCAGAGACAACTTCAGTGAAGTACTTCCATACATTTGAATGCAGAGCCCGTTTAGCCAGACATGAGAGCAAAGTTTGACCTCCACAATTTTGTCTGTGACTAAGTTAAGTGTTGCCTACAGCGCCCACTAGTGGTCAAAGTAGTCGACTAGTCAATTAGTTGGCAAAACTCCAATTTCATGGCACCTAAGAGTTCATTTGCAAAAACAGATAACTCTGTTTTTATACATTTTCAAAACACAGATTTCTTTTTAATGCACATATTTAATAAAGTTACATTTTTGAGATACCTCTAGTTAGTCATGTAATTTTGACTTAGTCGTATCCACCTAACTTCAGTGGATTGATAATACACTAAAACTAGAAATAGAAATAAATATATGTTTTTTAAAACATTGACATTTTTTTAAAAGTGAGTTATCTGTTTTTGCAAATGAACTCTTCTAGATGTAGGTAATTTAAGTACATCATTTGAGTAGATAAGAGTTGAAGTCATCTAAAATTTCCAAAGCATCCCTGAATGCTGTTGTAGACATTTTTTTATATAAAACTGCTTTAAGATGTTTTTTATCTGTTGTAATTTAGTTTTGAAGAAGAGGAGGTCTCTGGTCATGGTAGGGCTTCAGGTAGAAACCTCCAGATGCATGAACACTGATTTAATCCTACCTTTAAAAGAGAGGTAGCAATGTTATCAGCAGCTCGGTTTGCAGCCCCCTCATACGTCGTGTGACGACAAAACAGCATCGGAGAGAAACTAAGTTGCATAGTAATATCAGGTACAAGTTTTTAAACCAATACTTGAGTTTTACCAATAAACTCTGTTGTCTTCGGGCATGTTTCTTTATCTAAACACTCTTTAAACTATTGGGATTAATATAATATATCATAAAAGACACTGTTACCAATCAACATGGATTCAAAATATTGTCCTACAGATCACCACATCCTTGTATCTTTAACATTTCATCTGTAAAGGCCACTGCACATTATTTCATTCATTTTTTTTTTTGTTGCTACAATATTAAATCAAAATGGATTCAATAAAACATCTCTCACTGTGTCACTGAACCTACTACGACCTTTGTTCTTGGAAACAGAGCTCCCAAAAATCTGGCTTCCATATGTCGGCAAACACTAAATCTGCTGTGAAATCTATCATGTCACCCATCTGCTCTAATGACTTGTACATGTACTCTTAATAAGTGTTAACTCGCATTTTTAGGTTGTGTTTGGAAAAAAAAAAAGACATTGAGTTCAAAGAGTTCAACTGGAGATCCTTTTTGTGCACTTCATTTAAGTTCATTATGGAGGGAATCATCATGAAATCTGCTTTTATATGCACTACACCGTTCTGTAGAGGGCATGGGAGAAATGCACCTTAAATATAAAGATTTTATTTATTTATTTATTTTTGGGGGCGCTGGTGGCCTAGTGGTCTAAGCGCCCCATGCACAGAGGCTATAGTCCTCGTCGCAGAGGTCGCCGGTTGGACTCCTGGCCGGTCGAGCATCCGCTGCATGTCTTCCCCCTCTCTCCACTCCCCACATTTCCTATCTCTTTTCAGCTGTCCTGTAAATAAAAAGGCAAAAAAGCCCAAAAATATAAGTTAAAAAAAATAAAATATATAAAGATTTTTTATTAGGTAAAGGCTTCACTTGCTCCTAAAACCCTCTGAGCAGGTCTACATGTTCACTTGTTATCTTTTCCACCATTGCCGGCTGATAATCCTCCAAGACAAAACTTCTCAAAGAGATTCCCATCTCTACAACCGCCTCCGTTTGATCTCTGCCGGGTGTCTTGTTTGTATTCGCCCTGATCAGTTTCCTTGTGTGTGAATCAAATGCGTGGTTACTTCAGGCTAAGTCCATCACAAGTGTCCCACCCTCCTCCTTCACTCTCTATCTCCCTCTGTCCTCCCCTCCTCCTCCTCCTCCTCCCTCCACCTCCCTCCACCTCCTCCCTCCTCCTCCTCCCCGTCCCACGGCTGCTCGCCCTACAGCCCCATCAGAATGACAATAGTATTGATGTAAAATGTGTCGCCTTTGGGCCGCTGAAGCATATAACCCCTGCATGCCTGGCCAAGCCACCACCGCAGTTTATGGCTTTATTGTGGTCCCCTTTTATGTCCTCCCCTGTTGGGGTGGGCGGACAACAATTTAGAAAATTCACTGTAAATGTCTGCGTAAGTCGGACGGAGATTTTCGTTGCGTGTGTTGACGTACGTGTATGTGCGTATATCCGGATCAATTAGTCAGGGCGCAACCCCTAAAAAATCCATGTGTCAACAGCGTGTGTGTGTGTGTGTGTGTGTGTGAACCCCAGAGTCTTCTCAGGAGCCTGCCGTCAGCCCCTTCAGCTACCTGCAGACACTTTGGGGATTTTTTTTCAATGATCACGGATGAAACAAGTTGAGTAACAACTCTACTCTACCTTCTTCTTGTGTCCCTCCCTCTCTCATTTCCCTCCCTCCCTCCCTCTTTTCACTCTTTCCTTTCTTTTCCACATTACCAGGGGGTGGCGTGTGATTGACAGATGGGAACGAATAATAATTTTTTTTTTCGTAACCTAAGGCCATCTTCTGTGATTGGCTTGCCAGCTGACATCTCCAAACCTCACCCCCCCCCCCCACCTCCCCTCCACCACTCCACCTCCCCTCCACTCCCTCCTTCTCCTCTCCTCACCCCCCTTTAATATTGGGCCTGTGGATGAGGCATCCTGAGGGAGAAAAAAGTAGAGAGAGAGAGGGAAAAGATATCTACCTTAGGGAAGAACCTCAGAGAGAGGGAGGGAAGAAGAGGACGGGTAGGAGCGTGTGTGCATGTGTGTAAGAGACACTTATTCTCTTAACTACTAGGAGACAGACACACTTTTCCTGGCCCGACTCAAAGAAGGGGGAAAACAGGAGCAAGATTTTTTTTTTCAATATCATTTTTTAATCTCCTCAATCAAGCTGACCTTAAGCTCCTTTTCCTGGAAACTCTTTTTTCCCCTGCCTGCTGGAAGTTCTACATGTATTGATCCATTTACCCTCTCACACACTTTACAAGACTTACCTCATGGATTTGTATCTGATTGGATATTTGATGTGTGTGTGGTTGTCCAGCTCACGGGTGCTTGGAGGCTATCCCATCTGGTGGTGAGTACAAAAAAATCCAGCAATCCAGCAATCCAGCAGTTTCAGCATCAGAACCCTATAGACGTAAAAAAAAAAAAGAGAGAGAGAAAGAGTTTTTCTTTTTTTGGTCAAATGATGATTTCTGAGAGGGCAGAATGTGCACTTTCAGTTGACTGCGTGGAAAAATGTTCTCCGGCCCAGTCCAAAGAATCTTAACCTCAAATACTAGTGTAACGGAAAAGGCTCGCCGTTCTTTTCCCCTCCACACTCGGGTCCATTTATCATATTGGAGTATGTTGTGATGCTAAAAAGGGTAAATTTGAGTTAGAAAAACATGAAATGATGGGGGGAACATGGGGCTCTTTATTGGATTTAAGGGGAAAATGCAAGAGTGAGTGGTTTGTGTGAAGCGTCAGAACTACAGTGAGGACTTGTCAGGGTTTTAAACCAAAACAGAGAAAGTCATCAGATCATTCAAAGTAAAAGAAAGTGTAGATACAAACTCCAAGCCTCCTGTTTTTCAAACTACAATCATAATCCTTCTTGGAGGACATCGATCATGACTTATGGGATCAGCGTCACCTTGTTTTGTTTGCTATTGTGTGTCGCTTTACAATAATTCAGGCCGTGATTGAATCTGAATTGTTTCTGTCTTTCCTCAAGTGTGTGTGTGTGTGTGTGTGTGTGTGTGTGTGACACGCACCGAGCTCTCTGTTTCTGCCGCTGTCAAAGTCGCACACTATTCCACAAACATGACAAATTTTGCGGTCCTCCTTGTGGCAGAATCGGCTCTTATTAAATTAATCTGCTGGTTTGTCTGCATATCATTTTGCTTTTGTACACACACACACACACACACACACACACACTTCACTTCGCCCCCTCCACCACGGATTTGTCAGGAGACAATATGTTTAGGTTGCCGCAGGGTTTTTATTCTTTGTTAAATTATCCCAGATCGCTTTTGGCATCAGCGAGTGAAATGTAGAGGTTTATCTCATTACAAATTCAGCTACATGCAGCTGACCTCATGGCTCCTGCTCTCTCTCTCTCTCTCTCTCTCTTTTGTAACATAAAGCTTCTATTTTGAAGATATTGGCGTAGGCGTATGACAAAGCTCTTTTGGCTCACGACACAATACTTGTCAGAGCTACTGCACTTTTAGTAGCCCCAACTAGCATGTGGTCCCAGCGCGGTGCTGTCCAAACCGCGAGCATCTTCTGGGTTTCATTTACAGGAGCAGGCAGCTGCCAAGCACACAGGCCACAGGGCTGAAGTGTTAATGGCAAAGGAGGACTTTACACTCACTCCTGGCTTCAGCAGGAACAGTCAGACGACAGCGACAAAGAGCCTGGGACTCTCTCTCCCTCTCTCTCTCTGTGTGTGTGTGAGAATTACCTGCAGCTGTTCTCTTCAAGCAGCTTACATGACACCGGTGTAATGTTCAAACCGTAACAATGCGCTCCACCTTTGATTCGGCGAACAAATTTCGAAGTGTAGTGCAGGGTGAGGGGTGACTGCGAAATGAAAAGCCGAGCCACTATAGCTCCAGGTGACCGGGGGGGGGGGGCAGGTGCTGAGGAATGGGTGTCAAACAGCGCTGTCAGTGGCATCACCCCGCGGTGTCCAACACGTCCAGGAGGAGACAAAATGAGGTGGTGCGTCAAAAAACGAGAGGGTGCCGAGTTTCAGCGAGAGGGCCCAGGCAGGCTCTCCTCTCGGCTTCTGTCTCAGGGGCGATGATGACTCTCGGGCCATAAATTCTCCAGCCGAGGTGGGCCAGAGTTGTTGAAGGGAAGAGGAGTATTTTTTTTGACTGCTTTATGCCTGGAAGCATTGCTTTTACAAGGACGGGGTGTTGAAAACAAAACAGAGCGTAAATAACTCCAGTGATATGCACATATGCATGCATGAGGATAAGGTGTAGTGAAAGAAAAGGCATACCAAGTTAAGAGGAGGAGAGACTTACCTTCTTAAAATGCGGGAATGTTTGGGAAACTTTTGTTTTGTGCAAAATAAAAAGGTTTGAGGGAATTCATGACAGCTTCAAGCTATGTTGTGGTTACAAATTATCCCCCACAATGCCTCAGTCCAATTACCCGTCAGCACCATCCTCTCTATCATGGAGAATGTCTGTTGTTACACTCATCGCTGTGTTTTGGGTTTCACCTTTGAACCAGCGTTTATATGTGAGAATATTCTCCTTGCATTAAGCCCGTGTGGTTTTTAACTCTGACTCTCCTCGCAGCAGCTTAAGCCGCTCTGTCAGCCAGCAGTGATTGTGTGTGCTGCTTGTGTAAACAGCAGTGTTGGTAAGTTGATGATGACAGTCACTTTCAGCGAGGAATTACCTTCAGCTGAATTTACCATCAAGCATTAGCGCCGATTATCAATTTGACTCGTGTTACAAAGCCAGGAGACTTTTTTAAAATCCGTTAACGGTTATTTTCTTTATCCCCTGTTTTCATCACCACGCTAAGAGCAAGACGAGACGGCGTGCACGTGACTTAAATATCTTTTAGGGCTTACTGTAGTTTCGGTACGTGTTGCGATCTTGGGGTTGGTTGGAGTTCTGCTTTTGCACAAAAATGTGGATTTAAATTGAGAATAATGGGAAAGGCGGAGGACACAGAGGAAGAGAAAGAGATGCTGAAATGTTAGAAACAACAAATCTGATTTTTAAAAGTCTTAAGCGGCTCCAATTAATGACCAGTGATCTTTAGAGCAGGGGTTCTCAAACTTTTTGGAGCCAGGGACTGACTCCTTAAAAAAGGTGAGAAAATTGTCCAAGGGCGCCCTTACAGTTGTAACACTGATTAAGCACATGCTTCCTACCATTTGCACTCTTAGTTGCCCTTGGAACTATTTGTATTGTAAAACGTATCAATGTAAATCCTTCAGACCTGAACCATAGTGATAAACAGATAACACTTCAATTTGAATCAAGTCAATACCACTTGTATCCTTTAAAACAGAGGGTCATTTCATTCCTTGTGGACTCAACATGACAGCATTTATACTTTTCAAGTAATTGATCTTAAACGCTTTCAGAAAATGAACAGTAGCAAGACTCACATATCCCTTTGAGACACTAAATGGTATAACAATGGTGTATGCTGTTTTTAATGACTCAGCACAATTTTATAATTTATTAGACATTTATTCTAATTATTTCACGGACCCCCACGATATGGTCCGCGGACCCCCAGGGGTCCCAGGACCCCACTTTGAGAACCACTACTTTAGAGATATAGGTTTGCAAAATTGCTGCTAATTTGGGCAAGAAATATAAAGAAGTTGCAAAACAAGCTGCAGGAAAATGTCCTGAAAGGCTTTATGACACCATCCTCTCATCTTTGAGCACCATTAAAGCCCTTCATGATTCACACTAAACCTCCTTTCTTGATGAAAATGTGGGTCATGTATCAGGACTTCCTGACTTTAATTGCATTTTCACCTTAAAGCACTACTTGTAGAGTTTTTTGGGGGGACCACAGCAGCATCGACAGCACACCTCTCCCTCGCAAAGCACACCAAACTACATTGACGGACCCTTTCTAGTTCAACCTGAGCAGCTTAACCAGGACTCTCCAGTCCATCTCTGGGTCTCAGGAATGTCATTATCTGACTGTGACACCCCCCCCCCCTACCTCCAATCTTCAACCCCAAAAGCCCTACCATTGGCAAAGGGCTCACTTAAATGACTCTTACTGCGAGAAAATCCTCCGCCCGCCGCCCTTGTGTGAAAAGATCAAGGATGTTTGGGTATTATTCTCTCTGCAGCGCGGTGGAAGGTAGAGAAAAGAGCCACGAAAGTCCAGAAGAATGTCATTCATAAGAAACTTCGGGGTTCCATTATGAATGGATGAGGGCTGCCGTAGGGCCAGGGTCAAAGGCAATATTGGGATAAGGCCTGAGAGAAATGTCCCCACAGAGAGTCACACATGGAGGGAAGGTGGAAGGACTTCACTTGAAAAGAAAATCCTCTATGGCTATGAGATATGTTTAAAAATGACCAAAACTTCAGTCCTATGCAGATGTAATGATGATGAATTGATTTGCACAGGGTTAGTAAAACCCTGTGACCTCTGGTGATTGTGAAATACCCTCTGACGTCAGGGTTTGGTGTGCCGCATTCACACTGGAATTTCTTGTTGGAGTCTGTAATTTACACAAATTTACAACATTTATGATTCAAAAACGCAGAGGCACCGCACCACATCCACCTTGTCTCATGGGGCAGCATCACACGCTACAGCGTGCAGGAGAAGACGTCCACATCTGATAAACTTCCACAAAGAACAGGCATGAAAAAGACGTGAAAGAACTTCATGTCACGCCATGCAATAAAGCAGTTTGTGTTTCCCCCCCTCTACAAATTTTCAAAAGTCAGATATTGATGTGAAAGTGTGCGTGTGTGATTGAGTGGTTGCCAACCAATAATAAATAAAGCGTTGCGCTCTTTTTCAATTCAATGCAAAAAGGCAGCGTGGTGCATCTCACATTTTGGAGGCGTGCACACATACTGTTAGCACAATAAAGACGACAAATCAGTTTGAAAGATAGAAAATCGTCCTCCATGTAATCACGGCCATGAGTTTTAGTGTGCAGTTTCTGTGAACGGGTCTCCAGACTATACGTAGTGAAATGATCCAGCTTAATTTGCACCCAACATGCTGTCTAAACCTTCTTCTACAACGTCCAATGCAGCCTCCATCTTTTTTGACATCAGAAGGGTTATGTGCCGTTGAATTTTTACTTTAAATATTACAGATATGGTCGATTAACACAGAATTATAAACACTACGTCTTCCACAATTATCACAAATCATCAGAGGTCGCCCGGTCACACTAATCCTGATTAAAAGGGTTCAAGTGAACAATTTCTTCTGCAAAGGGTCTCTGAATTAAACCAGTGATAGTAGATGTAGTTTGATTCTGTTATGGAGCGTGGCATCATGGGAGTTGTCGCTCAAACTATCTGACGAGTCTTAGGCAGATCTGTTCATAGATGATGTGATGTTTGGACGATCTTTACAGATGACATTTCTTTATTTGCATAAACTTTTCTACTCTTAATTAACTCTGTTTTTTTCGTTCTACTGGAGTAAGATAGGTTAACTTAAACAGGTGTCGCCTCTCTTCCTCACTTACTGGGATAAACCTGAGAATAGCCAGATGTTGTGCCAAACACAGGACCAAAGAAACACTACATTTCTTCAGGTTTATACACTAATGGAAACATAATAGTGTATGCTTGTGTACTTGCATGAATCCATCTATCAGGACTACTCATTTTAAGACCATTTGATGCTGGAATATTACATTTAACTTAGGGTAGGTAACTTTGAAAAACAACTAGATTTTGTAGGTGGATAACTAGAGTAATGTCAAAGCTAGGGATGTCCCGATCAGATTTTTTAATATTGAATATTTGCCGATACCGAGTCCCGATCGGATACTTGTGTTTGCCTAGATCAGGGGTGTCCAAACTTTTTTCAAAGAGGGCCACATATGATGTTGTCAGAATACCTCAGGGTCAGTGGCTCCTACTGAGACTTTGGAATCCTAAAAGTTATATATGAAATATCTATTTAATAACAATTATTTTAATTTTTTTTTACAATAAAACAGTAACTAGGAAGTCCTCAGTTCTGTAAACATTAGCAAACGTTATCTTCTTCTAGCAGACAACATTTTAAGAACAAAATAATTATTTTCCTGGATTCTGAAAAAATTTTATGCACCAAATTTTGCCTTTTCTGCACAATTTCAGAATTTTGATCTCGTCTTGTGTCCTCTTTTGTGTCTTCTGACCTTTTGTGTTCATCAAGAACATTTTCACATCATGATAAAAACTTTAATTTGAAAACCTGTCAGCTTTAAGAGTTCTTGTGTTTCTTCTTTACTGCTGTCTTGCAGAATCCCCAGAGCTTTGGCTTTAGACAGGTTGTCCATATGAAGCTTTTTGAGACGTTTCTGACTTGACTTTAGTTTTGTTTGTGCGCTTGAAAGAAACTGCAAATTTACACATAATTCAGAAGGTGATTAAATTCTTTGCTATTAATAACACAATTTAAGATGGAAGCTTGGGGCCATAAATAAATGGACCTTGGGCCGCAATTGGCCCCCGGGCCGTACTTTGGAAACCCCTGGCCTAGATAATAGCTGCACAAGATATAAGAAAGTTGAGCTGCACACTGTTACTAAAATATGTCTTATGTTTATTCCATTCAACTTAATACAGCTGTTGTAGAACTCATAACCTGTTTCACAAGCTCTGCTGTATGAGACCAAGAAACTGGTGTGCATGCATTACAGCACGCTTGAATCCAGTGTGTGCTTCACAACGGCAGCATCCGACTACAAGATGGAGAACGTTAATATTGGGAGTGACAGTGAGATCGAAACAGGCCCGGTTGCATGCCACTAGCTATGGAAGTAAACAACGGCAAAGCATATAGATAAACTGCTTCTTTAGCACTCACTTATGATTTACAAAGTTAAGAAGTGGTTTATATTTCCATCCATCCATCCATTATCTTGACCGCTTATCCCGTTAGGGGTCACGGGGAGCTGGAGCCTATCCCAGCTGGCTTCGGGCGGAAGGCAGGGTACACACTGGACAGGTCGCCAACCTATCACAGGGTGGTTTATATTTAATTTAATAATTTTCACAGCACCTAAAAACTGAGTGCCCCCTTCAAAAAAAGGATTCAAAAAGAAGAAGCGTAACGTTAGCGCTGTGCATTGTGGGAAATGATACGTGAGGAAGACTGGTCCGATGCATACTGACACATTTTCCCAAATCAGCACGACATCCGGGGAGTTTTGGCGTACTGCAGATTTTGCACTTGTTCACATACTACATACTGAATTTTGGCCAAATCAGTGCGTACTGCTAGTATAGTAGGCGGTTTCAAAAACAGCCAAAGCCTCTTTCTTCCCAAAAGCATGCACGGTCTCATTTATGGGGCAGTGTGAGTCCATGAAAACGTGCATCACCAGCTATGTAAAAGCCTTTCGTTGCCATTCTTGTGTGACTAGCATCTGTTTTTAACTTGTGAAAGAACAGGCAGAGTGTGAGCCTGTAAGCAGACAGGTAGGCAGGCAGTCTTATTACAGTCCTGATACAGCTACAGACACGAACCGGACTTCTATTGTGACTCACTGAACGTCACGTCTTGATCCAACACAACTCCTCACCGACATCAGGAGACTGTTTTCATGCCACAAGCATGTGGGATGACATTACAAGTCAAATCCAAGCTAGGTGAGAGGTTCAAAGGAGAGTGGTATTTCAAAGCAGCCGAGGCAAGTCCTAATCTTCAGTCACCATCAAAGGACATGCAATGTGCTGTTGTAGGAAATGACAAAGTCCCCCCACCCCGTGCTTAGCTATTACCCGGGTAAAAACACAGGCCAGGACGGTTCCTCAAAGGGAAACCTGCGACGGCCAGGGGCAAAGAGATCGTTAGGGGACACGTGTGGAGGCACAAACACACAGCATTTTACAGTCTCCATTACCTGGCTCATCTCACCTGTGTGGCTTGTTCCAGAGGTTAATTATTAGCAGAAGGCTATTTCTCTGTCACACAGGGTCAGTGACAAAGATGTACGGATCGCACCTGTACAGCCTGTAGTCAGTCAGAGCCCTCGGGTCACTGACCAGAGAACTTCAGAGGTCAAGAGATCGACTGAGAGATGCAGCGGTGAGGAGAAGAGAGGAGTTTCAGAACATCTGTCTTACTGTCCAACTGCCATCAACGTCACTTTGTAGATCCTTGGTGGTTTTTAAGGATGAAGGGTTTAGATCTGGGTTTAGCTTCTCAAATGAGCGCCCACCAAAAAAGTGTCAAAGTTTATGAAGTAAAACGGCTTTATTGAGCGTTTGATTGCTTTAAATTGCAAGCCCAGTTTAAAAAGAAGGAGGAGAAGGAACATCTGGAGGATATTATCTCTTCTTTATAAAACTGAGTGGATGTTAAGCAGCTGTTCAGCTTACCCTTCTGGAGTCCTGTGACTGCTTAAATGCTATAAAGCTCTACTACCCCGATCCAAACAGGACGACAGATGGCATCTTGTAGTGTGGCGTTGCATGGTTTGGCAGCATTCTGATCTAGAAAATGGACATAACGTTGCATGCAGGCTGTGTTTGATTGATCTGACATATAACCACTGGACTGGAGTAATACATAACCAAAGCTGTGCATGGATTTCTCACTTAAGGAAAAGCATTGGTAGTTTGTTGTTGGCGGGACATTAGGTGATGCAAAGTGGTGAGTGAAAGCGGACCTAGGAGGGAAAGATGCACCAAAGTAGCGCTAACCAAACCATGACACACCATGTGAACCTGTCACTTCTGAACCATTTTAACACTGCCTGTAATTACTGCTATTTAATCCATTTGTATATATCTAAATTTGTATTCTACTTTTATTTTTACTTATTTATTTTACTAATTGAAACTTTTTCTGATTGTACTTATATCTTGGTTGCTGCAACAACTGAATTCCCCCCCCAGGATGAATAAAGTAATATCTTATTTTATCTAACAGCAATTTTATTTATAAAGCACATTTAATTACATGTAAGTTCACTGTGCTTTACATGGATAATTAAAAACATAAAAACATTTTCCCAAATAGAATAAATACAAACAATAGATACACCCAACATACATCAGACACAGCAATCAATCAACACTCCTTACATCATTCATACACTTGAGAAAATAAATATGTTTTCAGTCTTTTTTTTTAAAGTAGAGACAGTTGTGATGGACCGGAGGTCAGCAGGCAGTTTGTTCCAAAAAGATGGACCACAGTAACTAAAGGCCCCTTCACTGGACTCTGACAGCATCCTATAGAATAAAACGCCGATCTTGATAATCGGCTGAATATTAGTCGATCCTTCCAGTCATGTCATGAAAAGCACAAAATGTGGACTCTAAAAGTCAGTGATGATTATATATTAGCATGTAACACACATTTACCCTCCTTGGGGCTTCATTCAAACTTCATACCCATGTGCAATATTGTATCTGAACCCCTAACCTAATTTATTATTATCTTCATCTGCTAAAATGTGCACTCTAGATTAGGCTTTATGTCTTTAAATAGTATTTCTATACTTTTCTTTGAGATGATAGTATTTCTATTTAGAATTTTTAGATGTCTGTATTTATTGTCCTTACTGTCTTGTACCTGTGTTCCAATCACCATGTATTGAATGAATTCTTTGTGTGTGAGAGCTCACTTGGCAATAAAGCTTTCTTGAATCTTGAGAGCTTTCCAACACCAGGTGATATAAACACTAATGAGACATTTATGTTGCTCAGAATTTAGAGAAGCTTTAGTCTGAGGATGCTTAATATTTGACAAAGTGTGCTAAATATCCCAAAAGTTGAATATTGTCTAACACTGGCAGCTTACATAGAATTAAAGTAGTCTAAAATAAATGTACTAAATACAGTTGTGCTCAAAAGTTTACATACCCTGGCAGAATTTGTGATTTTTTGGGCAAATCTTTCAAAAAAAAAAAAAAAATTCACTCATGGCAAGAGGTTGGTTGAAGCAAATTTTGTATCAAACAACTGTGTTTACTCTTTTTATATCATAATGACAACAGAAACTACCTAAGAAATCATAAATTCTGCCAGGGTATGTAAACTTATGAGCAAAACTGTATGTATTTGAACTAAAATTCTACATTTCAAGGAGTTAAAATTCAAGACTATGTGCCTGGTTGCTTGTAAAACAGTGCAGCACATTATTTTACAACACCGGGTAAAGAAAGAGAGGCAAAACCAGATATGAGAGTTGGTGTCATTAACATGAGGACCTGCAGATGAGTGGAATTAGGGTCTGCTAACCTGCCTCAGAGTGAGATATTTGCACACTGGTAAGCTTTGTTAACCAGGTTTATCTCCAACAATGAAGTTTTCACATTCCACCTTCTCTGAGGTTTTTCTGTTGAAACAACCAAAGCATGAGAAAGTCAACAGCAATTAGGTTTTTTAATTACTTTTAAAGACACGATGCGGTGTTCGAAAAAATATCCCCAGAGGAATTCCAGACAGACTCAAGACGATCCGTTACGAGTTATGATTTGCATTACGGCTGACAATTCAAGCAGCAGTGCCAACAAGCTGCTCCTAATGAGCAGAGGCGGGGAACAATGCTCTGTTTGAGTTGTGGTTCATTCACATAGTCTCTCAAGACTCTCATTCAAACAAGCTCGGTCCTTTTCAAGCCAGCAGCTCAGACTCTGTTGTGTCCACCTACAGACAGAAACAAGGGACCAAGCTCCCGGTCTGACATGCGTTTGTCAGTGCCTTGTGCTCTCTAGTGCACTTGTGTGCAGAGCTACTGCCGCTCTCATTCACTTCCTGACAGGCAGGTTCACAAGTTTACACCCTGTTCAGTTTCCCTCTTCACGTCTGTGTACATGTGACTGCAGGGGCTCCTTGTCCCAACTCCGCTCTCTCTGCAACAGTCTGCAGAGAGAGAGAGAGAGAGAGAGAGAGAGAGGAGAGGAGGGGAGGAAGAGAGAGAGACAGAACAGGTTGGAACATTTTTCAGGGGTCCTGTCATTTTTTATCTGATCAGCCAGGAGCTGTTGGACTACAAATCAAAAGTGTGCCAAAGAAAAAGGGAAGACAACAGAACATAGACAGGAGCTTCTGCATTCCACCCTCCACAAGGAAAAGTCCCATCCTCGGGCAAAGCCGGCAACTTTCCTTGGCCCACTTACTCTCTTTCGAGTGTCTTCATCTCTCTGCGGACTCAGTTGTGGGATTTATACATGAAAATCGTGATGCCGGTGTTTTCAGTGACTGCTCTGCTAGGGCCTCATTTAGCAACACAATGTCCTCCAGGCAAATCTGACAAGTTGAGCTGCGGCGTCAACATATAGAGGTAAATTAGAGGTAGATTAGAGTTTAATGCAAACAGTATTCCCTCAGTTTGGTACTGCAGGAGTTTTTCAGGAGCATGACTCTCGCTGAGGAAGTGACAGAACACACTTGGGTGTCAGCGCTGCAGGCGTATAAACCCCAGCATAAGCTAACACTCATTTCACTTTAATGAAATAAGTTAACTTGTTCAGACACGGTTGGAGAATACGTCAATAATCACTACGGCAAACAAGAACACAAGAGCGTTCAATCAAACATGAAGGCAGAATCAGATCTGTTTGTTAAGGCTCAAAGTTTTTAAAGTCCTCTCTGGCTATATTTAGCTCTTTCATGTGATAATCTCAAAGACTTTCATTTAAATTAATGTTGCCAAATGAGGTAAATAACAGTGATTGAACAAGAAAGCACTTGTTTTTTTGCAGAATAACAAACTCAGTGTTGCAGTAGAAGTTCCCACCTTAAAAAAAACAGCATTTTTTTTGTGGTTTATGGAGATGATGTCAGGAAAGGTTACTGAGGTTGTAAAAGAAGGGATAGCTGGCAATGAAGGATATCATTTTTCAAAACAAGTGGAAGTACAAGATACAAATGTGATGTTCAAAGGATCGCAAGCGGTCAGAAAAGCTGAGTGGAACGGACAGCTAGGAAAAACAATGCTACCCACAGATACCACTGATTACAATCTGTGCCAAAGATAATATAGAGCTTCAAGATTGTCACTTATAACATTCAAGAGGAGTGGAGTATTATTTTGTTCACATTTATTAACTTTAGGGGTGCTCCAAGCGACTTATTCAATGTCATTTAAACAAAGATTCAAATTCCAACTAACAGTCTAAAGCAGGGATGTCAAACATACGGCCCGCGGGCCAAAACCGGCCCACCAGAGGTTCCAATCCGGCCCGCGGATGACTTCCCAAAATGAAAAAATTACAGAGAAGACATTAACTGCAATTTTTTAAATAAAAGTAACTGCTATATCAGATTTGTTCTCTGGGAGTTGCATACAATCATTGTGCTGATGGAGCTCGCCTGAACAATGCAGGTGAGTGGGAAACCTGTGTGCTTGGTGTGTTCGCAGCAGGTTTCAGTGCTTAAAGAGTATAATATTTGGCCCCATTATGAGACTTATCATGGCGAAAAACACAACAGCTGTTTTAGTAAAAATGTAGTTCATTAAATGTGAAAATTTTCATAATTTACTTGTACTTTTTGCACTAAAACAAAGGGAAAATTTTAGAGTTGTCCTTCTTTATAGGTTATTATGTTATGATTTTACTTGTCCGGCCCTCTTGAGATCAAATTGGGCTGTATGTGGCCCCAGAACTGAAATTAGTTTGACACCCCTGGTCTAAAGGTAGGAAAACACTGATGGTCAAAATTGTGCACAATGTATCTAACAAGGCTGAACCAAGCAGCAACCTCCGGTCTAAAGATATGAGTCCAATGCGGAAGTGCTAAAAACTGCAGTTCATCGAGGATCCGCTTGAGGCTGGCTCCAGAAGTACCAGAAACCACATACACACCAATTCAAAGAAGTTGATCTTTACAGTAGAAATAAACATGTTTACAGCCTGGTTCAAAAGACAAGTGTAGTCTGGATAGCTCATTTCTTGGTCGGCACACTCTGTACGGGGGGTGAATTTTTTCATAATGCTGTAATTTCAAAGATATTGAGATTACGAGTCTTCCAATGAGAGGCACAGCTGACTTGATTGACAGGCAGGAACACTGTAGCTGTTGGCTAGGAGGCTCAAAGCCCGCCTCTTTACCTCACAATTGCTCGACAGCAGCAATATGGCTGTCGCCGCCGATTGGCCTCAAAACAGCGCTTCAGAAACAGATGGGTCATTTCAGAAATACTACGTCCATAATTATACAGTCTTTGAACTGAAAAGGCTAAACAAGGGTTATCAAATTGGTTTTCTCACTGTGGCTAAGGTTAGCAGAGCTAGCACCACCAGCCTTCTGTCCACCTTGAACAACTGTATCTCTCAAGTCTCAATCCAATTACAGCAAGACCATGCCACTCTACATCTCTGCTTGTTTACATCTGGGTAGAAGAGCATTATAGGATCATGGCAGTAGCTATTAACTGGCGCTACAGCCCTGAAAAGTGTCAGATGGCTACACTACAGCTGAGACACACACATATGACTGGCTTTTCAGGTCTGCAGTAATTGAACTATAGATGGCTTAGTGAACAGACTCGTACTTCTGGTGCCAACTAGTGAGTGTGATGATGTTTAATCATTTAGTTAAACTTGTGACTAACAGATACCATGTTTGGCCATTAGCTCGGGCTGTTAAAGGCATATCGTATGTTTTTCTTTCACTGATATGTCTAATCTTTTCACTTCCTTTATTAGGCAGATTATGGTGTCATCATTTAGTTTACACACAAAGCTTGCTTGAACAAGAGTACTGCGCACCCAATGTACTGAGGCTACAGTCCTCTTTGCAGTGGACTCAAGCGGCAACCTCTGGTCTCAAAATGTGAAGCCCGGAAGTGTTATAAACTGCAGTTCCTCGAGCGTCCACTAGAGGCTGGCTGCAGAAACACTGTAAACCACATAGACACTCATTCAAAGAAGACGATCTTTACAGCAGAAATAAACATGTTTACAGCCTGGTGCAAAAAACAGTTTAGGACTGAGTAGCTTATTTCATAGGCACACACTGTACAGAGGTGAATTTTTTTCTAACGCAATTAAGATTACAAGTTTTGCCCAATTAAGGACATGACTGACTTGATTGGCTTCTTTATCTCACACTAGCTCAACTGAAGTTAGGTTCAGTTCAGCATTTCCAATATGGCTTCCAACAATGATTGGCCTCAAAACAGGGCATCAGAAACTATACAGTCTATGGTTCGACTCCAGACCACGACCCTCTGCTGCATGTCATCCCCCACTCTTTGCTCCCCATATCCCCTGTCTCTCTTTAACTGTCCTATCTAGTGAAGGCAAAGACATCAAGGACTTTTTCCCCCTCTAGAATTGGCCTTAAAAACCCATCATGGTCAGGTTTCTATTTTAAGAACCTTTCTTTCCTAAACACGTAAAGAATGTAATAGAGGGTTCATTAGAGAATCAGAGCTGAGCACATCTGATTATGTACCTCACTCTGAATCCACCCATAGTAGTACACCATCAGCCCTGAGTCTCTCTTCATGACCTGAAAGCACCAGCCTGGAGAGTTTCCCAGCTTGTAATGAAACAGAGTGGATTTTTATATCATAATGTCACAGTGGTTTTCAGCAAGTACTGCAACAAGGATGCCAGCCAATTTACACTCGAATAATATTTCCACAGAGAGGTTAATATGGCATCCCGCTCCTTGCCACTGAATAATTACCTTTGTAAGAACTTGCAAGTAGAAACACAACCTTGTACTTCAGTCTGCCTTCATACATGCACACTATTTTCCATGAGGCTTTGGACAGGGCCTAAGGAATAATGCATACAGGGATGGATTGAGACAGGCTCTCCGATCTCCTTCTAGTCCATTATGCTTCACTCACAGACTTTGGCTTCCACTTTAAAGCTCCTGTGAGGAGTTTCTAGCAGTGAAATTAATACTGGTGACTCTTTATGAGCTACAGAATCAAATGAGACCATCATTCAAAAGGATTGATTATGTCTATATTGTATTTAATGCCTGGCATCACTTCTGTGGTGAAGTCGTCAGATACAGAGATTGACTGTTTGCAACTAAAACAGCCTATTTTTGCATTTTCCATGGCAAAGAATCTCAAAGGGTGATAGATTTGACTTCCACATGTACATCAGGACAAGATCAGCAAGAGGTGATGCTTTGTACACAGGGTGCACCGAAATCAACAAACCAAACGTTCCTCACATGAGCTTTAACATTGCAGTTTGTTCTGAGTTACTATACTGGAAGCCCTCTGCTAACTTTCATCCAGAATTTGCATTCAAAAAAACAAAAAAATGCAAAAAAAAAATCAGTTTTGTGACCATTTCTGTGTCTTTCTGAGCCTTACACATACATATGATCTGTTTTGAGACAGTTGTGCTGATATTGAGTGCTAACAATATTATTTTACAACCCTACTCTGCTACATTTTACATTGCAGAGTACTTTTTTCCATTTACTTTGATATCATTTAGCAAATATGAAGTGTTATCAATAAATATATCAAACATAAGACTAGCATTTGCAATCCAAAGCAGCCGTGTAGCACTAAATGCCCAGTTTAGTTCATTTGTATATTAAATTACAAGATAAATTATGTAAAATAATGTGCTTCGTTTAAAATCAATATGCAAAATGTTAAAAAAAATTAGCCCAAATATTAATGTCAGCCTTAAATTGTTCAGTTCCTGTAACAGTCCTGAAAAAAAGGCATTCAAATAACTAAAATACTGTGGATGGATTTAACTGGGATGGTCGAGATACCACTTTAGAGTTGCTTGGCACATTAATCAGTGGGAAAAATGTTAAGTTCATTGAAGAACTAAGAGCCAGAAGTGACATAAGAACAATATACTGAATTAACAATGTAAAAAAACGCAATTTAACAATACTAGGCCTAGAAGAAGAAAGTCACTTGTAAATCAGAGGACTTGCTTGTACTTATTTTTTCCTTTTCATAAAGCTGTTCACTCACACAACATCAAACTTGCTGCATCAATGCTTATCTATTAATATATATGATTTATAGTGCAATACCACATATTAACAGGACATTTCTGCTCGAACATGCATGTTTTTTTGAGTACAACCTTTAAAAAAAATGCAATTTATAAGTTTTTCCCCCACTTTAAATCATTTAAAATGCAGGATTTTTAATGCAACATTTCAGCTTTCTTGAGTTCCCACTTCCACCTAAGCGAAGGAGCTTAAACTTTGACTAACTGTCATTAAAACACAGCAGAAACTCATGATTCAGCTCTGCAAACTTCTACTGCTGTTTCCTCAGAGCTCATGATTGCTATTAGACGAAGTTCACGCATGCGCGTTACAGTTAATGACCTGCGTGCGTGTCAGCATCGTTAACCAAAGTCGCTGTTCACTTACTTTTGTTTCGAAGACATCTTCATACTCCTTTATGTCCTTTGGGTAATCCAGGTGGAACAAAAAGCACCTTAGTGACAGGAACACACCTGATGATGATCAGGTGAAGTCCTGTGACGCACTGAACAAAGATGACAACCGGAAATGACGTTTTTATACCCACTTGTATTGTGGGACACAAAATAAAGATCAGCATGAATTATTATTTTTTTACATAAAATGTTTCAAAAACAGTTTTTAAAGAAATTATGAAGAAAAATTATTCTGAAAAAAATTCACTAAAGGAGAGTATAAATATTTACAGAGTTAATAAACAAAAACCTTTTAAAAATGTAAACAGTGCAGTGCTTTAGCTGTGCCACCACTATACTTATATTGACCTAAAATGGAAGTGTGTTAAATTGTACAGTGTATTAAATGGGCATATTCAGTGATATGCACCACGTCTGTGGAACTCCCTGCCCCGCCACCTCAGGACCCCACAGACTGTGGATGCTTTTAAGAAACATTTAAAGACCTTTCTCTTTAAAGAGGCTTTTAACTTATTTTAAGTACTCCTTTTAAGAAATGTTTAAGTTTGTTCCCTCCTTTCTACTGTGTGCCTGTAGCACTTAGAGATTTCTTGAAATGAAAAGTGCGTTATAAATAAAATGTATTAATATTATTATGATATGTAGCATTAAGATTCTAGATTGAGAGGCTTTGCTGCTTACCTCTTTCATTGGTGAAGCAATCATGGCCTTCAAGGACAACAAGCTCCTCCTCCATTTGTCAACTTATTCCCATCAATATATATAAATACTAGTTCTTTTGCGCAAAACAACAACCACTCTCTCCTGCTTCTCTCTTCCACTTTATTCCTTTATTCAGATCCCCCATTAGCTGCCACTAACGCAGCAGCTACTCTCCCTGGAGTCCACATAAAACAAACATAACATACAAAATATACATGAAATACAAAAACAGAAAATGCTCCAAACATAAAAAGAAAAACTGTCCCCTGTCACTAGTTTGTCTGTTCTGCGTTGTGCTACAGAAACATGGTGTTGCAAGATGTGCTCTGTGGTCTTATTCTTAACACATGTAAACATCACTTTGTAATCTGTTTGTCTAAAAGTCAAGGTAAATAAGATGATAACAAGGTACTTGGTTCTGGGCCCTGTTCATGAACTTCAGTTTGTTTCTGTGGGTCATCAGGCTAAAAGCAGTGAGGTCAGATGTCACGTTGTGTTCAACAGGTTCAGAGGGTCATCTGGTACTTTTTGTGCCTCTGGACATAGGCGGCTGTCACACAAAGAAAGCTCATCTGTGCACAGATATGTGCTTCACACTGACCCCTGTAATGCAGACCTCACACAGGAGCAGTTGCAAAATATCCCTGACAGTACAACAGTGTTTGATTCACCTCCTGACTCAAACAGAGACAAAATAAAAACTGACAGATGCCAGAAAGTAGAGGGAGTTTATTTTTAAAACAAAGCAACAGTGATTAGTCATTTTTTTTTTATTAGGAGAGGTTGAACAAAAAGTTATTGTTGACAGTGTTGCAGTCTTGATTGTGTGTATTTCCACTTTTCACCAAGGCGTGTGGTGGAATCCCTTTGTTTCCTCTGCTTCATTTCTGTGGTTTCCAGCAGCCCGTCATACTTTCACATCAGCTCATTTAGGATACAGAGAAAACCCCCAACCAAGCCGTAAAACCCCCCCAGGCCAGTAGAGGCCCCAAAACGGACCTGCCTGAACATGCACCTGCCAAGCCCTGCCGCTCGCCGCTGCTCTGCTGCTTGTCTTGTCCCCTGCAGCAGATTCCCCCGGCATTCTGCCTCTGTGGAGGTCTCTGCGTCTGCTGCTCCCTCATACGGTTGAGACACGTTGCGTTGTGGCTTCCGAGAAGTGAGGCAGAGCAGGCAGGATCAGCATGGCATACATGTGGTCTGCATGCATGAGTCTGCGTGTGTGTCTGTTTGCACGATACGCCTCATAACCCCTCAGGGTTAAGACTCTCATTAGCACCTAGCCAAAAAAAGATATCCCTTTCATCTCATCTGTCCATAAGGATCAAGCGAGGCACATCCTTTGCAAACAAAGACAAATTGGCTGGCAGATCTGCAGTGTGTAGTCTAAACATGCTGTGTCCACCACAAAGTCCCATGCGGTTAGATAATTGATTCCATCAGAAATCCCAAATCCAGCTTGTGGGCAAGCACTTCATCTGTCCTGAATAGAAGTTGAAATGTAGCAGAAGTTGGCACACAGTCTAAACACAGATATCTCACTTGGACTGGAGGGACTTTCCTTTGAGTTGATCGAGAGATGTTGGGGAACTTGTGACATCAGGGTAAATATCCAGGCTCCACGCATGGCATCATGCACCCTGCTCAGTCCCATGACTGAGAGATTAATAGGCAGCAACCAAGCTAGCAGACAGTGTAATTAAGGTCCTTAGTCACCCAGTCACCAGACGGAGTGAAGTCAGCAACACTTGAACTCAGTGATGTTGGTGGGATTCGGATTGGCAGATGAGCTCATGTGGCTGCTCCTGCTTGGATAAACTCAAGACAAAAACATTAATGGAGATTGATGAGCGCTATCATGTTACTAAATCTGCAATGGAACATCAAATTGGGCAAAACAGTTGGATATGAAAGAGATGAGACTTAAAATCCCTCGTGCATACTGGTGTTTTAAAGCTCTGAATAGTTTATGTATCAGTCTCCATGAAGTGAAAACGGATGTTGGATTGATTTCATTATGGATTATACAAGCGGCAACCTCCGGTCTCAAACTATGAAGCCCATGAGGAAGTGTTATAAACTGCAGTTCATCGAGGATCCACTTGAGGCTGGCTGCAGAAACACAGGAAACCACATACACATGAATGGGAAAAAGGCGATCTTTGCAGCATTAAGAAACATGTTTACAGCCTGGTTCAAAAAACGGCTTGGCCAAAGAAGCTAATCTCTCTATCGGCACACACTGTACGACACACGATGGTTAAGAAGATATTAAGATTACGAGTTTTTGCCCAAATAAGGACATGACTGACTTGACTCCCGGTTGGGAACACATAGCTGTTGGCTAGGAGGCTCAAACTCCGCCCCTTTACATCACACTCTGCCTTGTTGAGTTCTGCATTTCCAATATGGCTGCCGCCGTCAATTGGCTTCAAAACAGCTCTGGGTGACGTCACGGACACTACGCCCATTTCAATCAGGAGAGACATAATTTGCATATTAAAGGTTATTTATTACAACTGAATGAATAATGAAACTTGACAGAAATCTTTGATGTAAGGACTCTATGGGGATAATGTTGTGAGCGTAGGATGCGTGAATTTGGCAGCTGAAGAAATCCCCCTAGAGTCCAGACTCTGGTGGTGGTGGTTGATGAATCCTAGGACTTGAAGACTATGCAGAGACCAGGTGGAGATGGGGAGATGGAAGGGTGCGCACCATCAATGCAAGAGGGAACTAGCTGGAGAGAGAGAGACACATTTAAAAAGACAGCAGAGAGTTGATAGGCTGACGATAAGGACATGCCACTGAGCTATTGGATGACACCGCTGCTGATTAGCCAATAACAGCTATTGAACGAGGGAGAGGAGAGTTAAACAACTGCTGTGATTGCTTCATAGTCCTCCTACATTTTATACAGTCTATGGTATTATATCATGTATGCCTTGCACTGATTGGTACAATTATGGGTTGGTTATCATAATAATGTCAGTTCTACATGACACACATGGATATAATATGGCTATCTAACAGCTACTAATCATATTCATGTGTTTGAATGTAATGCATTTCATCCCACTGGCTTCTGTAAACGCCAATCAGTATCTTTGACAAGTTCCTCCCTCACTTCCTGTGTTTTTAAATGAAACATATAAACTTGTGGAATCAAATGGCCCTCAGCTCCCAGTGTCATGTCATTGCAAGTGTCTTATTATGAAGCGGCTGTGATCAGACAGGATTTCAGACTGAAACGTGAGAGTTGTTTGTTGTGTGTGAGTGTGAATCAGGAAGCTCATGCCAACAAAACAAGTGGCTTATAGCTGCTTATGCGATCATCATCCATTAAACAAGCTGTAAAAAGCAAAACAAACCCAGCCTCATGTCTCAGAGCATAAGCCCCGCTGGCGAACCTTGATACCTATGATCCTGCTTCAACAATGCTCACCTGAGATCAAAAACCCTGTGTGTCTGTGGAGGGGGGGAGGGGGATGTGTCAGGTGGGGGCAGGGCTCAGCCACATGTAGAAAGCAAAAGCACACATGAGCTGCGAAGCTATCTAAGAGGGATTTTATTCCCTGTGACTTCAATGCTTTGACTTTTGTGTCGGGGTGGGGCACTGCGCCGCACTCATCTGTCAGAGTCAGAGGCTGCTGTGATTGGGTTGCGCCCCGCGGGGGTCCTGAGGTCATCCTGAGTGGCGCTCTGATCTGATCATCGTCAATTGTTCCCTCATGATCCTCTCATGGCCTCCAGCGCCACGATGTCGGCTCAGACTCGGCTAAGTGTTGGAAAGTCTGGTAGAGCTCTTCATGTAAAAAATGTGAACTGCAACAGCACACCTTCCAAAACCCCGTAAACACCCATATCACACCCTTATATTGTACAGCAATCATCGCTGAAGAATGAAGGCCTGTACAGAAGCATGTTTTTTTAGGATAATAACTTTAATAAATAAATTGGAGTCTGACATCGTGCAGTAATTGCATGAGCTCCTGGAAGAAGTCGTACAGCTATGTTAGAGCTTGTCATCACAAAAAGCATGTTGTAACTTGGACGTGGCAAACTCTTCATCTTTGCCTTTTTTTTTATTTCAAGAGAAATAAAAGCAATTAAAATTAATAACCTGAGTGAAACTATAATGGTTTCTGGCATCACAAACTGATCCTGACTGTCTTGTTGCGATGATTAATCTTTGTTTAGGCACATCTCCATGAGCCTTCTGGTGAGGCACATTGATTCAGATATGCTGTTTTCATCCATCACCAGAGAGCTCGGCTGTATACACTGTCATTCTTAGAAAAATCAGTTACAGAGACATTACTGCAAATTAATGAAAGATCTGTGGAGGCAGGTGTTTTCATACTTTTGAATTAGTGTTGAGGGGGCTTTTCCCAAACCGAGCAGACAGGCTCTTGTGTGTTATCTGTTAGATCAGCAGATCTGTGTATGCTAACAAGTGGAAACACTTTGAAAGTCAGTATTAATAGCTTGTATCCTTGCCCTGAAGTGGGCTCATTAGCCTTTCTGTCCTGGTGGGGGAAAGAAGGTGTAAAATAAACAGGAACTCTCAATATAAACTTTATTGAACAGATAACTCAATCATCACACTACCTAAGAGAATATTAAATCAGTGCTGTGTTGCAACATAATGTTACCTAAACTCACCATACTCACTTGGTAGCGTATTCCTCTGTGATCACACTCAGATGTGAATCTGTTTCCTGTATAAATGTTGTTATGATGTGTTCCAGGTTGTCTTTAAGTAGGGAATCTGGTTCATTGTAATCACTCTACAACTTCCTGCTTGATCAACAACTTAAAGTTACAAGATGACCCAATGGCTTTCTTAAAGGTGACATATCACGCTTTTTTCATCAATATATATTGGTCTAAGAGGTCCCCAAAACATGTCTTTAAAGTTTATGCTCAAAAAAACACTTTGAAATCAGATTTTGGTCTGCCTGAAAATCCCTCTTCTTCAGCCCTCTTCAGAACACTCTGTTTTCCCTCTGACCACGCCCCCTCAGGAAGTGGATGTGCCCTCGGCTCTCCAGCACGTTGATCTAATGTTTACATGTTGGCTGAATATACACGGCTGCTCAGAGATCGCGTTACTTCAACCCTCTGAATCTGATCCAGAATCTGATCCTGACGGAGACGCGCCTGCAGCAGGACCTTTCTGAACGATTGGTCACAGATTTAGTGTTTCTTGTTGTTTTATTTATCAGTATGTAGACGTGTGTCTTGGTACACAGCTACGAACATGTAGCTATGTGGCTATGCTAACTAGCGCTAGCACTTATCCGTGATAAATAAAAATCATCCACTAGATCTTCAAATCTGCAGACGTGGGGAGTAAAACCGACCTTTGTGTTTATTAAGACAGCCTACAACTAGCATGCCTCCCTCCTAAGCTCCTTGTTAGCACACATTTGTGCAGGGAATGAAAAACGGAGGGGGGATTCAGTATTATTTTATACAGTCTATGAGCTGAACAAGCTCCGAGCTGACAGACCGGATATTGTTGTTACGTAACAAAAACACTGAAGTCTGAAACGGCTCGTTTCACACACATTTACAGAAAGGTGGAGAAATCAAAACAGGGGCAGAATGGATTTTTTTCATTCTCGGGGGGTTTGTAGACAGGGACACATATTTCAGGCGGAGAACCATTAAAAAGTCAATTTTTCATGATATGTCACCTTTAAGACAACACTTAACATTAGCCTTCAATTCACGACTAAGCTAGAAATAATGTTATTGTCAAGTGCTACAAAATACATAAAGTCCTTAAAGCTAGGGTTGGTGGGGGCGCTGGTGGCCTAGCGGTCTAAGCGCCCCATGTACAGAGGCCACAGTCCTCGTCACAGGGGTTTCGCCGGCTCGATTCCCAGCCGGTCGACCGCCTCCTGCATGTCCTCCCCCACTCCCTGCTCCCCACGTCCCCCGTCTCTCCTCAGCTGTCCTATAAAATAAAGGCAAAAAGGCCAAAAAAAGAACTTTAGAAAAAAAAAAGCTAGGGTTGGTAGCTGTTGTAACATAGAACAATATATCAGTATGTTAAACCTGCTCCATGATAAATAGTGTTACACCCACTAGATGGAGCTGTTGTTCCAAAGTATAGCTCAGAAGTTTAAGGTTTCCCATTTTCCTGTTGAGTACTGTCGTATCTTAACAGCCCGTGATGTGTAGATGTAGAATGAACTTCGTGACACTGGCCATCTTGGATAGTAATCAGATTTATTACAATCAAACAGCATCAGCATCAGTAACAAGCATCGCGACTGCTTGGAGGACGACCGAGCCAGATGAAGTCGCCTCTCTTCTGTCTCCAAGTTCTGGCTTAAATACTATGAAGGTGCACTCAAATTAGAATGAGGGTGTCCTTCAAACATATACATATATGGGCTCTTCAACACAAGTTTCAAGTTAGCTGCTATTTGACTCCATTTACGAACTCCTTGTTCTGAGTATTTACAAGGACATCAGCTGTTTACTGTCAACCATATATTTGCCTAGGTCAAAGGTGATCTTTTTTTAAGGCCCTTCCTAGAGACTTCTGGAGCCTACTATTGTAACTCATTCTTGTGGGTCCCTGGACTTATTTTAAACAACACAGACTAGCAACATATACTTAATCTTATGTGGTTGAATATCAGATACTTCAGTATCTGAATGTATCGCAGAATTCCTCCGTTCCCCAAATGCAGCACGATGCTACAGCCTGTATGACTTTCTGCCGTTCATGGATAAAGAGTCCATATAACAACAAGGAGTGGTTGCGTGGTTCCTTCCTTTCATATAAGTTACTACAGTAGCAACGGAAAACTAGCATGAATTTGAATGTAGAGAGACGCCAAAACGAGGCCCCCGCTCACATGCATGAGTGCCGCTGATTCTCGACCATATGATGGTGACTGATTCAAAACCGGTCCTCAGCACATTGTTTGTGTTTTGCACTACGTTAACTCATGTCTCAATCAGCGGTAAGAAAACACCCAAAAATGATCATAGTGAAAGTGTATGCGCAGGAGGCGGGCAGAACGGCGGGATGGGATTTGATTGGTTTCATAATTTGGCTCCTGATGGCAGGGATTGGTTGGTGTTTTCCCAGGTTTACTCCGGCTGTAGATAGCAGCTTTTTTAAGAACGCATTATGTATTGATTAGCATCGGGACATAAAGATCATTTTAACCAGTATAACAAAAAGTGTATCTAAATCTGACTACCAACCCCAGCTTTAATGAGGGTACTGGTAGCTGCCTTTCATAACCTAACTAAACTGTCACCCTAGATATTTCTATTGCCATTGTTTTTGTTACTACTTACCCTGAATGCTTAAAATTGCTGTTGGTAGTCGTGATGTAAACATCAGTTCAGAGAGAGATTTTGAATGTCAACACGACCCCCTCCCACCAGATCTCCTCTCACTCACCTCCCCCTCCCCTCTCTGCTTCCGTAACCCCGCCCACAAAAGATTGTTGTGCACGTTCTATGAGGAAGAAGTGGCTTCCCAGCCAATCAGGACAGAGGGTTGGGGAGTAGCTCTGATTGGTCCGTGATAATGGGAACATTGCTTGATACAAAGGCATTGGAAAACACAGAGATTTCACCATAATCTCAAATTACTTCACTTACAGATGAGTACTGATAGGTATTATGACCTTTTCTCCAAACCCAGCAGAAAAAAAGTTACATTTTTTACACCCTTCCTACCAACAGCAGCTTTAACTCAGATGTAGTGATGTCAAGCATATCTTTATGAATCCTTTCCTCTCTGTGTGCCACAGGTCCCTGGCCCTCGGGCAGCAGTACTCGTCTCTGGGTTCACAACCCATCCTGTGTGGTTCTATTCCCGGCCTCGTGCCCAAGCAGCTGCGTTTCTGCCGCAACTACATAGAGATCATGCCAAGTGTCGCAGAAGGTGTCAAGCTGGGGATCCAGGAATGCCAACACCAGTTCAGGGGCCGCCGATGGAACTGTACCACTATCAAGGACAATCTGGCAATCTTTGGTCCTGTGCTGGATAAAGGTAACGTTAAGCTCTGTGTTTTATAACAATGTACATGTGTAGAGCGTTTGAGGCTCAAAGTATGAAGTAAATGATTGTCTGAATGATCGCTGCCAAACAACACCCAACCTCTAAAAAGTAGGTTGTATGGCTGAGGCGATTGCAAGCTGTTGCAAAACGTAGCATTAAGCAGTTTCCCCCCTCAGGCTCAGCACTGCCTGTTCTCTAGGCTTCTGCTGACAAACGCTTAACTAGGGCAATTACAATAATATACACCTTTCCTGGCTGCAGTGAGAAATGAGCGCAGGTACAAGCACTGACACATTATTCAACTGCCATCCATCTTAACCTTCAATATCACATTTGTCTTCAGAGTCAGCCCCTCTTTTTTTTTTTTTCCAGTTTGCCCAACCATGTTTACACTCTCTTACATGAAAGAGGGTCAGCGCTGTAAATCCTTCAGCACTACCTGACGTGTACAGCTGATATACTGAGGACATCCATCAGGCGCTTCACACGCAGAATACTAATTGTAAGACATCTTGAAGCTAACTTTGTCCTTTAAAAACAATCCCACTGCTGAACCTGACAGCGGGACACAATAGGCACAGGTGTCCTGCCCAAGGCCTTGCTGTGCCAAATTATAAAGGTAGAAGTTTGTGTGTTGATAGCTCGGCTTCTGATTGGAAATGAATTACCCCGTATGTCAGAGGGGAGGGAATCCGGGCAGAAATGGGCAGTGTGAGCAGTCCAAGCTCCTCAGTCAAATAAAAGGGAAAAGGGAGGCCAAATGAGATTACGGGCAATAGAAAAGGGCCGGGGGGCTCCGCTCAACCCCTACTGTGCATGAAGACCAGTGCGTGCCTCACACAGTCCAGCTCCCACGGACGCCCCATTCACACGCCCTTTTGACTCTGTCATGAAAACAGGCTGAAAGGGGATCTCTCAGAACCTAGTCCGGGTGTGCACTTTGCGAAAAGGAGGCAAAGGAAGGAAGGAAGGTAGGAGGGAAGGTGGGAAGGAAACAGAGCGTTTAACTTCGGGAGTGTTAAATGGAAAAGTTTGAGGAAGGGACAGAAGAGCGACCGATCGCCACCACCAGCCACCTTTTGCTGGCCGTGGTGGGTGATGCCTGGAGGAAGTGGGGGTTGAGGGTCCTGTGGTGGGTGCTGGTGTATGGGATTTCAGCTCAGGGTGTTGGCAGAGGGGTGGCTGGAGAGAGAAGGGTGGGGGTTGGTGGTGGGGTTAGGGAGTTTAGGGAATGCCAGCTCCGGGCAGAGCGGGGCTGTGGGGGCGCGAGTCGCTGGGCCCTTTGTGTGGATAATACAGTGTGACACAAGGGAAACAAAGGCGGATTGATGGGCCCAGCAGGTAGCAGGAGCAGCGCTAGCCTTGGCTAACAGCCAGAGCACCAGGGGCCCAGGGCTCACAGGCCCCTGTTGTGGAGGGCACAGCGAGGCTTGCCAGGGCGAACAGGGATGCCGAACCTGAGGACTGTGTGTTATCCAATCATGGAAGGATTCGCTGCGGATTTAGACCAAAACCTTTGACTAAGAAGGACAGGGGAAGATACAGAGTCTTGTTAGTGTTTTGCTTTTTAGATTTAAAATAAACCTTTTAAAGTAAATTTTTACAATTAATGGAGTTTATATTTACATTACTTAAGTATCTTTCACGCATTTTTGCAACAAAAGACTATGTCACCTTATCCATCTGACTTTTCATCCTGGTAAATCACTTGTATGCATAAAACCATAGACTGTATAAGGGCGTCACAATATCAGATTTACACCTCATAATTATCATGGCCAAAGTAGTTCAAGAAAATAATACCATTGTGATATTTATAGAAAAAGTAGAAAACAAAACACCATTCATCAAATGAGCATCATGTTGTTTGCCATGAAGTAAACCACAGATTTGGTCATGGCTTCATCCTGTCCTCTTTGTTTTGCTGACCTGAAACCCTGGCTCTCTCTCTGCCGCTTCTTTGACATTATCTAACAAACAACCAGGAGAAAAAAGTACGGCCAATAACAATATTATGATAACTTGACTTTATAGATACCACAGAAATAATTTTATGTTACATTTCCTGTCTGAAGGCTAGCTAGCTGGTTACTGAGTCCTCTTCTTCTGCTGCTGCTTCAGTTTAAACAGCCGCCATCACCCCTTTCTATGAACAAATTAGTTACACAATATTGCTCACACAATATCAATATTTTGTCTCTTTTTTGATGTGGGCATAGCAAACAGAGTGTTGATATTGTAAGATGAGATTTATTTTGGCCTAGTTTATTTTAATTGTCACCAAACAGTCCTTATTTAATTCTACAACCAGGGGAACACAGTACTGCCAAAGCCAACATTATGATAACTTGATTTTATAGATACCACAGAAATAACTTTACATTACATTTCCTGAAGGCTAGCTAGCTGGTTACTGAGTCCTCTTCTTCTGCTGCTTCTTCAGCTTTAACAACCGCCATCACCCCTTACTATGAACCATTTAGTTACACAATATTTCTCACACAATATCAATATTTTGTCTCTTTTTAGATATGGGCATAGCAAACAGTGTTGATATTGTAAGATGAGATTTATTTTGGTCTAATTTATTTTAATTGTCACCAAACAGTCCTTATTTAATTCTAATTTTATTTGTATCATTGAGTTCTTCAATGAAGTTCAAAAGACTTCTATTTCATATATTGCACTGCCTCTTTAAGGTTGCTCAGGGTGATATGGTTTTGAGTTGAAGTGAAGGTGTCACATGAGTTCGATGTGTTGATGAAGAGTCATTAAAGGCATCAGGACGCACAGCAGAAGTTGTCCCGTGCACTTTCTTCCCCACAGCCCTCAAGTGTGATTAAACTAAGTTTCTAGTTAACGCTGTTGAAGTTTAACAGTTCCAAAGAGATACTTAACGGCATTACAATATGTATGAGTGTGTCTTCTCATCAGGGGCGGTTCTAGGATCGGATGTTTAGGGGTGCTGAGCCGGGCAAGATAGATTTCACTGTTTTGTGCATTTCAATGCAATTTCATTCCAACATTTGTGAAAGAAAAGTATAACACATTTTGGGAAAGTCTTTTCCTAAACCATCAAATCTGATAAAGGTTATTTAAATGCTGAGCCACAGTAAAAGAGGAATGGATTGGAATCATAAAAGAAACATATGGTAACCCTAACTTCTAGGGAAAGAGAACTCCTGTTGATACAGCAGCTCCTCAACATTAACATTAACAGTATGTATGTTTCTGGAGTAAACCAGCCCCCTATAGTGAGTACCACAAATACCAAAAATTGACATTGGAGGTTTTTTTTGGACTTTTATTTGAAATGCACAACATGTAAAACGCAATGAAGCTGCTGTATTTTTGTTGTTAAAATATTGCATTTTAACCAAGTGCTGTGTGGTTTTGAAACTTTTCTAGCTTGTAAAAAAGGACATACAGTAAAAAAAAAAAAAAAAAAATCTTAAATTTTAGGGCTGCTGGGATTCAATTTAGAGGTGCACCTATGCTTCTAGTTATCTTGGCTTTTTGGAGCTAGACGTGACCATATTTGTTCAAGAAGGATGCAGCCAAAGAGAGGCCGGTGTTAGCTAACCGTCAGAGTTCAGCTGGTGTTAGCACTAGCTCAATACATGTTCCAATCAATGTGGTTATCATAATGAGGATGACCATTTTGGCGAATGGAAGCCAAGCTTTAAAGGTGACATATCATGCAAAATTGACTTTTTAATGGTTCTCTACCTGAAATATGTGTCCCTGGCATGTCTACAAACCCCCCGAGAATGAAAAAAATCCATTCTGCCCCTGTTCTGATTTCTCCACCTTTCTGTAAATGTGTGTGAAACGAGCCGTTTCAGACTTCCGTGTTTTTGTTACGTAACAACAATATCCGGTCTGTCACGGAGTCAGAGCTCGGAGCTTGTTCAGCCCATAGACTGTATAAAATAATACTGAATCCCTCCTCCGTTTTTCATTACCTGCACACATGTGTGCTAACAAGGAGCTTAGGAGGGAGGCATGCTAGTTGTAGGCTGTCTTAATAAACACAAAGGTCGGTTTTACTCCCCACGTCTGCAGATTTGAAGATCTAGTGGATGATTTTTATTTATCATGGATAAGTGCTAGCGCTAGTTAGCATAGCCACATAGCTACATGTTCGTAGCTGTGTCCCAAGACACACGTCTACATACTGATAAATAAAACAACAAGAAACACTAAATCTGTGACCAATCCTTCAGAAAGGTCCTGCTGCAGGCGCCTCTCCGTCAGGATCAGATTCTGGATCAGATTCAGAGGGTTGAAGTAACGTGATCTCTGAGCAGCCGTGTATATTCAGCCAACATGTAAACATTAGATCAATGTGCTGGACAGCCGAGGCACATCCACTTCCTGAGGGGGCGTGGTCAGAGAGAAAACAGAGTGTTCTGAGGAGGACTGAAGAAGAGGGTTTTTCAGGCAGACCAAAATCTGATTTCAAAGTGTTTTTTTGAGCATAAACTTTAAAGACATGTTTTGGGGACCTCTTAGACCAATATATATTGATGAAAAAAGTGTGATATGTCACCTTTAAACAAACTTCTATTTTATTTTATTTTTATTTTTTTTTGTATAGCACTTAAACAGGCATAAGTAGATAACACGGTTCAGTGTAACAGAAACAGTAGGTCATCTAAACATCCTTGTGTTATAATAGTGGAAATACAGTCAGTTCATGCAGTAAGGGCTTATTAATCCTTCAATGCTACATACCCCGTCCATTTTTCCCAGTAATGCAAAAAATTTTCTGTTCTAAGGTTTCGTGAGTAAGTCATTCTTTCCACATTTTCAATATCAGACATGATTTCTATCCACTCAGTCTCTGTTGGAGGATTGAGTTGCAACCACTTTCGTGTCACGGCCTTTTTGCTGGCTGCTAATAAAATCTTTATCAAGTGTTTATCCTTAGCTGAGAGGTGGGCTGCAATCTTACCCAGATAAATTGTTGAGAATGAGCAGTCAATCCCTGCTCCAAAAATGTTTTGTACTGCCTCAGTTACTCCCCCCCCCCCCCCCCCCCCTCCCAATACGACTTGATTTTTGGGCAATTCCAAAATATATGAAAATGGTCTGCCAGCTGTTCTCCACACTTCCTCCAACACAGACCGTTTCTAACCTCAGCTGTTTGAATACATTTTGTTTTTGGGGTTACAAAATACCTCATTACATTACGCCAACAGAAATCCCTCCAAAGACCTGAGCTGGTGGAAGTGGACAGAACACATATTTAGCCAATCCTCCTCCGAAGTCCAGATTCGTTCTCCCACTTTAATCTAACCTTGGCTTCAAACAAACTTTGCTTGCATAAAATATGGTATAGCTTTGTTCAGGTTGCTCTGGTAGGGACTTGTCAATCACAGGTAGCTAGGTCCTAAAGCATGCCCAGCTTTGGGGCTTTTTAACGTCATGAAAGGACCATTATTACCAATATTAAGATCATGCTGCATGAAGAAGACTCACAGCTGGTGTTTGAGATCATAAACTTATTCTGAAAATGTTTCCAGTTGAATTAAATCAACTCTGGTTGACTTATAATGTGTAAAACTGACTTTTTATATGCAAACAAGTGAACTTGCCCCCTGCTGGCCTTTGGGAATTCTGCAGGTTTTAAAGACGCCTCAAACTGTCATCTTTAGACACATCAAAATGAACAAAATCTGAAAAGAAATTCTTGTTTTTGCAGACAAATAAAAGGTCAGAACGCAGATCTGTCTGCTGACATCTGTAAGCGTTGTCTTGTGCTTATAAAGTCGTATAATTGGGCCCTGAGAGACTTATTGGCAGTTGAATTGATGAGGAATTTCTGGCTTTAGTAGTCATTGTGGTCTGCAAAATATGGGTTTAATACTCTGGTTGTGTTCATACAAATTTAAAAAATCCCGCAATAGGGAATACCAGAAACCACACAGCACTCATAAAAAAGAAAGCCACTGCTTCAGGACGACTCTGCGTACTCCTGTGTGTGTGTGTGTGTGTGTGTGTGTGTGTGTGTGTGTGTGTGTGTTTATAAGTCTGTTTCAGAGCGATCCGAGTGTAATGGGTGAGCCACGGTAAGTGTGCTGTGATTGTGAAACAATGGTGTCTGGTTACATAATAAGCTGTTGCCTTCAAAGGAGGTGTAACTCCATCCCTGAGCGTAAAAAAGAAACAGGCCGACACACTGTTAGGTTTCACCAGAAGGCCTTGGGCTCTGAACAGTGACGGGTAGGAGGGAAGGTAGGAGGGAAGGGAGGGGGAGGGGGGTGACAACATTCCTGAAACACTATCCAGATGCAAAGCAGCACACCTCAGGGATGACAGGGGGTCACTGAGATCCTGCTGAGAGTAAGGCTCTGCTGACACAACCACAATGGGCTGATGTCACTGTAGGGTCTCGGCTTTTGGGCTCCTTCATGTGTCCTACATTTGCGTCCTCACTGCTGCTGCTGCTGGTTTCACTAAGATCTGTGTCTACATGCTGTGAAATAAAGGGTTCCTGTAGGTAGCTGCAAACACAAGCTGATGTACCGGGATGTTTCTCCTCAAGGATGAATTGCTGTGTTAAAAGGTTATGGCTTGGAGGGATCCCTTTCAATACCTCTGTCTGGGTGTTGGCAGTAACACAAACTGCCTTGTCTGTGTTCAACAAAGATTGACACTCTCTATCCCTCTGTTTCTCCCCCCATCCGTCTGTCTGTCTTCATCTGTCTGTTTCAGCAACCAGAGAGTCGGCGTTCGTCCACGCGATAGCTTCTGCAGGAGTAGCGTTCGCGGTGACTCGCTCCTGCGCTGAGGGGACGTCCACCATGTGCGGCTGTGACTCCCACCACAAAGGTCCTCCAGGGGAGGGCTGGAAGTGGGGCGGCTGCAGTGAGGACGCAGAGTTCGGGGTGCTGGTGTCCAGGGAGTTTGCAGACGCCAGGGAGAATCGTCCAGACGCTCGCTCGGCGATGAACCGACACAACAATGAGGCAGGACGCACGGTAAACACATTGAAATACCACAGTACCGATCTATTAGCTGAAATGTGAATGTTTTTCATTAAAATGCACTAACTGGCAAAATTTATGGGGACACCAGGACATGACACCCATATGTGACAGCTGAAATCCAAGACTACAGACATTAATCTGCCGCTGTAACAGCCTCCAGTCTTCTGGGAAAGTTTCCCACAAGATTTTGGAACCTGGCTGCAGGGATTTGCTCCCATTCAGCCCAAAGAACATTAGTGAAGTCCAACACTGATGTGACAAAGCCTGGCTCACAGTCTGTAATCCACTTCATCCAAAAGGTGTTGGGATAGGGTAGAAGTCAGGGTTCGGTGCGTGTCAGTCAAGCCCCTCCACGTTTACTTACTTACTTCTTTAGATCCTCTCTAAGTTAGAAAGTGAGTTAGAATTTAGATCAAATTGGAATATTTACTTCTGCACACAACAGCCTGATACCAAACGCCAGGGAAGATGGAGAGGCTGCAGTCCTTGGTGCACAGGTCGTAGGATCAGTTCCTGGTTGCAACATGATTTGGTGCAAGTCATTCCCCCTCTTTCTCACCATGTTTCTTTGCAAATAAATGCAACAAAAAGTCAGGTGATTAAACACTAATTGAAACATACTTATGATTAATATATTCAATTTCTACCATTTCTGCTGAGTTATGCACACTGCACCTTTAAGAGTTGTGCACAGACTCAGTAGACTGTAGGTATGTTGGGATGGGATTCCTCCGTTCAGGTGCTGTGGGTTCATAAGCTCAGTATTCACAGGTTTAAGGTGTGTGTGTGGCACAGATGGCAGGTTTAGCATATTTGACCGGAGGGAGTGAGTTGATGAGGAAAGGTGGATTAGTTCAGCCGTGTAATGCTGTAATGAGTTAGGGTAAGAATTTAGGATCCTGGATCCTGTATGCAACAGGGAGGCAGTGGAGGGATCTAGGTGTGAGGGAATTATGAGAGCAGAGAGTCGTCTGGATTGCAAACATACAATGTGTAAAGGAAGTGTGAGATAGAAGTTGAATGCATTATAAGACACAGGTGTTTGTGCATACTGTATCTCCTCCGTGGGTGCAAGATAACTTTGCATACTAATGTAAAATCATATTCTAAATTTAATGCATGAGATAAACATCAAAATGCAAACTGAAGTAGCAGCAATCTACAAATATAAAGCAAGAATTATAGACTGTAAATGGACGTAGTGTCCATGAAGTCATCCATCTGTTTCAGCAGGTGCCACATTGGAAATGCTGAACTCAACCTAACTTTGTCCGAGCTAGTGTGAGGTAAAGAGGCGGGCCTTTAGCCTTTTTGCTAACCGCTACAGGGTGTCCGCCTCTCAATCAAGTCAGACATGCCCTTATTTGGGCAAAACTCGTAAGTTTAATATCTTCGAAAATACCAAGTTATAAAAAAAATGCCTTCCTGCCTTCAATGGGCAGGACAGCTGAAGAGAGACAGGAAATGTGGGGAGTAGAGAGTGGGGGAAGACATGCAGGAAATGGACGATCAGCTGGGAATCGAACCAGCGACCTCTGCGACGAGGACCATAATCTCTATACATGGGGTGCTTAGACCGCTAGGCCACCAGCACCACTAAAGTGTTTTTTGAACCAGGCTGTAAACATGTTTATTTCTGCTGCAAAGTTTGTCTTTTTTGAATGGGTGTGTATGTGGTTTCCTGTGTTGCTGCAGCCAGCCTCTAGTGGACGCTTGATGACCTGCAGTTTTTAGCACTTCTGCATGGGCTTCATATTTTAAGACAGGAGGTGGCCGCTTGGCAAAAACCCACAAAAGTCAACTTCAGTTCATCCATAACATCAGAATGATATCTGATAGAGCTCAAAAATGGCTGCTCTGTTGTTGAGTGCCGCGAATACAAGCGACCGAAATGAGCTTACTCTGCAGGGTGTCTGTGCTCAGCCTTAGAGAGAGGGTCAGGAGCTCAGACATCCGGGAGAGGCTCAAAGTAGAGCCGCTGCTCCTCCGGATCGAGAGGAGCCAGATGAGGTGGTTCGGGCATCTGGTTAGGATGCCTCCCGGGCGTCTCCCTGGGGAGGTGTTTCGGGCATGTCTGACTGGGAGGAGACCACGGGGAAGGCCCAGGACACGCTGGCAAGACTATGTCTCTCAGCTGGCCTGGGAGCGCCTCGGTATCCTCCCAGAGGAGCTGGTGGATGTGGCCGGGGAGAGGAGTGTCTGGGCTTCCCTGCTGAGGCTGCTGCCCCCGCGACCCGGACCCGGATAAGCGGAAGAAGACGGATGGATGGATGGATGGATGTTGTTGAGTGTTTAATGTTCAACAAAATTCCAAATTTGAGATTTAAAGACTTAAAGGTCCTGTGAGGAGTTTTGAACTGGCTGAGAAACAGACTGAAACTGATACTGATGCCTCTTCATGACCTTTAAGAGTAAACAAGACCATCAGCAACAACACTGACACCTTCTCTCTTGATGATTTTAATGCTTGAAACCGCTCTGAGTGGGTAGGTGTCAGACCGGATGATTGATATCTCACTTTAGAAACAGCATTTATTTGACTGTTTTCATGGAAAATAATCACATTGTGTGATAAATTTGACTGTTGGAAGACAACAGGATAATGTTTTTGTACAAAACACTACTTTTGCATGTACAGGACAAGAGATGAGAGGTATCACTTTGTCCACAAGGGGCGCCAAAATCAATACAAATCAAAAGTTCCTCACAGCAGCTTTAAGTCTAAAGAGAATAAACAAATATACATTAACAGGAAAAAAAAAAAAGGAAATTTACAGGGATAAGTCGTAATTTTCTGAGAAAGAAATCACACTCTTAGGCTATGATTAATCTATAAGTAAATTCATATATAGGGGGGTTTCTGAGGGGAAGCCAGCTGCTTGAATTAAGATGAGGAATGTAGATCATCTTATGAAGCCAAACTCATAGCTGAGGGCAGACAGCGGTTGCAGAAGCATGCACAGACTACTTATTAAAATCATGACTTTCTTGTCACATTTTCTCTCCTCTATAACTTCTTTCTGACACTCTGTTGTAGTAAAGCACAGCAGGATGAAAGTGCAATTCATCACATACATCAAACAACCTCAGCACAAGTTGTGCTTTGAATCATAGCCTTAGGGGAAAGCTGTACTGAGATGCAGTAAACAAAGGACAATTGACTTCTTGTCTTCTTGTTTTCAGTCATTTTACTGTTTGAGGTTACTAATTGTTCATTTGATGGCCAGGGATTTGGTATCTGACTTGTCTGCACATCTCTAAGTTTCCACCTAAAACGAGCGCTTGACTTTGAATGACTGGTTAATTACTCGCCCAAGCAACACCCTCCCCCCCCTCCCCTCTTTGCCCCCTCACACCTTGCTTTTCATGCCTTGCATCCCGATGAAAAAGTCCCTGCCAGTCAAATAACCTGAGTGAGTTGAGGGGGAAAAGAAGGAAATCAGCTCTGACTTAAAACATCACTGGCTGCTGTCACCGCTTTGGAGAAAACAGACTCCCCGGCTGCTCGCTGAGGGGCAAATGGAAGGACCACACGGCAACAAGCAGGCCTTTGAAGTGAGCACACAGGAGCAGCCGGGGAGAGAGAGCACAGGAGCGAGGCTGAACAGCAGCACTGTCAGGAGTTTTCTCTCTCATCCACCTGGCCCTCTCACGCTCTTTTATTTAGCCCCGAGGGCCTCTGGGACTTGATGTTGGCATGACAAGCTCAGGGTGTGATGTCACTAGTCCGATCTGCCCCCCACCTCCGCTCTCCCCTTCCTCACCCAGAGGTGCCCCAACCACCTGCCTTCCGCCGCAGCTGGGGGAATTCTGCAGCTAAATATAGCTGTTGAATTAAAGCACAACAAAATCAAAACACAAAGGTAAAACGTGCCCCGCGGCAGCACAGTCATGGTGTGACTTCAGAGGGAATTAGCAGCAGCGCAGAGCCTCTGTACTTCACAGCTGCATGACACTTAAATAAATTGCAGCCAGTGGCAAATTGTTTTTCTTGGCCTGCTCTGCGAGTCTTTAGTGGTTTCGTTAGTCTGGGTAACTGAATTTCCTGTAAATTTCTGACCATAAAATTCCAAGAGATCTTGCTTGGTGGTGACTGACTTTGACTGCCCTGTAAGCAGTGAGTCATCAAATTAAAGCCAGCTCATTTTAGTCGATTAAAGAGATAATCCACTCAAAAACATGGTTTCTAAGAATTGAATTTGGCAACAAATTGAGATGGCAAGAAAGAGACACAACCATAAAATCAAGCGGCCAGAAACTCTCTAACTTCGAAAGCAGCTCTCTGCTTCAAAGCTCTGCAGACAGAAGTGTTTCATTGGGTTTCTGGCAAAGAGAAAATGAGCTTCTCCAAAAAACATCCCAAGGACATATTTTAAACAGAAGATGGTGAAAAATCTTGAGGGACTGAATCTGAGCTACAACTATAAGATTTTTTTCTTGCCCAACTGTAAAAAAAGTACATTTTGGATCTTGTTTTTGAACCATTCTGGCTCTCATACTGCGTCTTGAGGACAGAAAAAGTAGATCTTTAAAGATAGAAATCTAGTTTGGTTTTCCCCCCAATGTGGCTGCTGAAGCTCCATCAGAGCACCAAGATTTCTATTCAGGATTTCGGAGAGAAGTTGAACAATAACTGCCGTTCTTCCTCCATGTGTCCAGATACAAAGATGTCTCTTCACTCTTTGTTTGATTCAAGGGAGTCTAATTGCATTCAGCCAATTGATAGAGAGATCTATGGATCACAGTCCGGATCGAAAGGGCTCTGTATATCAGTGTGTCGTCTGCATAGCTGTGAAAAGCAATGTACAGGTTGAACAACAAGGGCCCGAGAATCCAACCTTGAGGGACTCCACATGTCAGATTTAAGGTCAGGATGTGATTTGACCTGGAAGAAGTACGGATTGAATTAAAGTGGTCCAAGAGTTGAACCTTGGCGGACTCCACATGTCAGATTTATGGTCAGGATATGATGTGACCCAAAAGAAGTACAGATTGAATTAAAGTGGTCCAAGAACTGAATCTCGAGGGACTCCACATGTCAGATTCAAGGTCAGGATGTGATTTGACTTCGAAGAAGTACAGATTGAATTAAAGTGGTCCAAGAATTGAACCTTGAGGGACTCCACATGTCAGATTTATGGTCAGGATGTGATTTGACCCTGAAGAAGTACAGATTGAATAAATGTGGTCCAAGAATTTAACCTTGAGGGACTCCACATGTCAGATTTAAGGTCAGGATGTGATTTGACCCGGAGTGGGTAAAGATTGAATTAAAGTGGTCCAAGAATTGAACCTTGAGGGACTCCACATGTCAGATTTAAGGTCAGGATGTGATTTGACCTGGAAGAAGTACAGATTGAATTAAAGTGGTCCAAGAGTTCAACCTTGGCGGACTCCACATGTCAGATTTATGGTCAGGATGTGATGTGACCCAAAAGAAGTACAGATTGAAATAAAGTGGTCCAAGAGTTGAACCTTGGCAGACTCCACATGTCAGATTTATGGTCAGGATATGATGTGACCCAAAAGAAGTACAGATTGAATTAAAGTGGTCCAAGAACTGAATCTCGAGGGACTCCACATGTCAGATTTAAGGTCAGGATGTGATTTGACCCGGAGTGGGTAAAGATTGAATTAAAGTGGTCCAAGACTTGAACCTTGGGGGACTCCACATGTCAGATTTATGGTCAGGATGTGATTTGACCTGGAAGAAGTACATATTGAATTAAAGTGGTCCAAGAACTGAATCTCGAGGGTCTCCACATGTCAGATTTATGGTCAGGATGTGATTTGACCTGGAGGAAGTACAGATTGAATAAATGTGGTCCAAGAATTGAACCTTGAGGGACTCCATTGGTATAATGACTCATTCAAATTAGTGGTCACCAGTGGAAACAACATTGCGGCTGCTTTGAGATCTTATCTAATCAAACTTAGACCTATTCCAAATGGACCCAGCCACTCTTCCAGTTTGCTGTAATCCATTCTGCGCTACTGTGGAAGCATGGTGGTGCAAGATGTTCAAGAGGACCACTCCTTGTGTCAATATAAAGACTCCTTCTTCCCAAAACCAGAGTTCTGTTGATATTCAGGTGATTAAAGACACATTTTGGCTGTAAGTATTTGCACAAATTGACCCTGAAAGTGTTTTCTGTGTCCCTTAGACCATCCTGGACCACATGCACCTGCGCTGTAAATGCCACGGCCTGTCAGGAAGCTGTGAGGTGAAGACGTGTTGGTGGGCGCAGCCAGACTTCCGCATGCTGGGCGACTACCTAAAGGACAAGTACGACAGCGCCTCGGAGATGGTGGTGGAGAAGCACCGCGAGTCCCGAGGCTGGGTGGAGACGCTGCGAGTCAAGTACAACTTCTTCAAGCACCCCACCGAGCGAGACCTGGTCTACTACGAGGGCTCGCCAAACTTCTGCGAGCCCAACCCAGAGACCGGCTCATTCGGGACGCGCGACCGAGCCTGCAACGTGTCGTCGCACGGCATCGAGGGCTGCGACCTGCTGTGCTGCGGCCGCGGGCACAACACCCGGACTGAGAAACGCAAGGAGAAGTGCCACTGCATCTTCCACTGGTGCTGCTACGTCAGCTGTCAGGAGTGCGTGCGCGTGTACGACGTGCACACGTGCAAATGAGAAACGCCCCTGTGCTCTCAGAAAAAAACAGACTGCTGGACTACAAGTACTCCCCCGCCCAACGTTCCCTGCAACTCCCCGAAATCCTGCTTCTGCACGACTCCCTCACTTCCCCAAAACACAAAATCATATTCATCGGCACACACTCGGGCCTTAATGGGTCATGGCACATCAGTAATGGATACTTCTTTACCTTTTTTTTTGTAGAATCCGCCTTCCAAACCACTTTGTTTCCATAACATCTGACCAGAAAATATGGGAAGAAGCTCGAGTTGTGCCACTTTCCCCCTTGTTCCTTCCCCCTGCAGCATTGGACCACCCCAACCCAATCAACCCCAATCCTTCTTCGTCACTTCCCTCCCTTCCTGTCTTTATTTATTTCCCCCTCCATGCCAGCACAATGTTTGTGGCATGTACAGTAACACTTTTTACCTGTGAGATTAATGCAGTAAAAAAAAAAAAAGACTCTCTTTGCTTTTGAACAAAAAGCAGCTTCTAACTAACACCTCACTTCTCCGGCTTGTCTGGCTGGTTTACCTTTTTGTTTTTGTGTTGTTTTTTTTTAACTAAACCAACCTCTACAACTATCACTTATGGCCCTTTTCCACCAGCCCGTCTTAGCCCTGCTCTACTCGACTTGACTCGACTCTACTCGGTTTGTGTTGCGTTTCCACGGGCGCGGCACCTTGTGTCAGATACCAGCTTCTTGTACCTGCTCTGCTCTGGTTCCAAGCGAGCTGAGCCGATACTAAAAGGTGACGTTGACGGACTGCCGGCCACTGATTGGTCAGAGAATGTCGTCACCGAAGAGTCATGAGCGTGACGCCCAATACAGGAATCAAACCCGCCTTCTCTTTTGCTTCCCTCTCTCACTCGGCCTGCAACAAAAACACCACAGACCGAGCAGCAAGTAGGGGAGAACGGGGTTGGTTGTCACACTTTTTACTGTTTTGATGATAGCTCATCATCAAAACATCTTTCAAAAGTCATTCCTACATTTAATTGAAGCTTAAGGAGTTGGCTTTAAAGGTGTATCCCTCTCATTGTCAAACTCATTGTAACGAAGAGGCAATTAACTATCAAAGACACTCTGACAAATTATGACAACCAACCCCATCACAGGGTTGGTTGTCACACACTATGGGGTTGGTCGTCACACACTATGGGGTTGGTCGTCACACACTATGGGGTTGGTCGTCACACACTATGGGGTTGGTTGTCACACACTATGGGGTTGGTCGTCACACACTATGGGGTTGGTCGTCACACACTATGGGGTTGGTCGTCACACACTATGGGGTTGGTTGTCACACACTATGGGGTTGGTCGTCACACACTATGGGGTTTATCGTCACACACTATGGGGTTGGTCGTCACACACTATGGGGTTGATCCTCACACACTATGGGGTTGGTTGTCACACACTATGGGGTTGGTTGTCACACACTATGGGGTTGGTTGTCACACACTATGGGGATGGTTGTCACACACTATGGGGTTGGCTGTCACACACTATGGGGTTGGTCGTCACACACTATGGGGTTGGTTGTCACACACTATGGGGTTGGTTGTCACACACTATGGGGTTGGTTGTCACACACTATGGGGTTGGTCGTCACACACTATGGGGTTGGTTGTCACACACTATGGGGTTGGCTGTCACACACTATGGGGTTGGCTGTCACACACTATGGGGTTGGTCGTCACACACTATGGGGTTGGTGGTCACACACTATGGGGTTGGCTGTCACACACTATGGGGTTGGCTGTCACACACTATGGGGTTGGCTGTCACACACTATGGGGTTGGTTGTCACACACTATGGGGTTGGTTGTCATAATGGTGTTTCAATGGGAAAAATCTTTTAAAAAAGGCAAGAAGGCAGAACTAAATTTGAAAGTTTAATTGCACTGACAAGTGATAGGTCTACATAACTTAATGCATTTTAACATAAAATGAGCAAGGAGCAGGAACAGGAAACACATCTTTAGGCCAGCCTATATAAGATAAGATAATTCATGGAGTTACAGCAGCAAACAAGAAGGTGTACAGTACAAGAATTTCAACAAGAATATATATAGAATAAAATGTCCATCAGAGACGTTAGCTTGGACATAATTCTCCTGTCAGCCACCACCTCCACATGGTCCAGGACTGAGCTGGCCTTCTTCCCCAGTGAGTTCAGTCTTGCTCTCCTGTATCCTGTCCGCCCACAGCAGGTGAAATCCTTCCAATGTGGCGTTCGTGTCCGGTGTTAGCTCTGCTAGCATGATGCTACTCTGGTGCTGGGTTAGCTCGTCCACCTTATCGTGGATAGATCTTACATTCCCCATAACGGTGGTTGGAAGGACAGGTCCATGTCATCTTTTCTTAGCTTACACTTCAGTACCAGCACGTCATCCTTGCCTCCTTCTCCTCAGCTCGCAGGGAACATCGAGCCTAGCATCATTTAGCATCATCATGCTACGGGCTGCTAACAGCTGATCTTGTATGTAAACAATGTTACCATGGTGACAAGCAGGATCTCCGGACACAGACAGGAACAAAAATAGTAAAAACACCACTGCAAACGAGTCAGTTTGGTGTCCATGGCCAACAAATGAGTCCTGACAGGCTCCAAATACAAAGAGAACTAAACAGATATGAAAATAGAACAACGAAGAGAGAGCTGCTGCAACTAGCAGCCACTCTAGCGGCGCTTAGCAACAATATTATAACAACATACAGAACAAAACAAATAGTCCGTACAATAATGGCCGACTCAACCTAGGCGTAACATGTGACAACCAACCCCAAAGAGAATGTGACGACCAACCCCAACTGGATTTTTTTGCTAGCATCAAGGCTAACAACCATCTAACAACTACTTAGCTAGCTAAAGTAGCTTTCCCCTCACACTTTGTAAGGGTAACACTTGTTTTGTTATAAACCCATCGTTTAAAAGCCTAGATGAGAAATACTGAGGAGCTGAATATTTACAATTTGACATGGAAAAACACAAAAAGTCCTCTCACCTCAGGTTCAGCTGTCTTACTCCAGAGAAGACTATACATAGGTGAGCTCTGATCCTAAGTCTGGAAATGTCCGTACCCCAATTTGAGAGACAGCGCCCTCTGGTGGCGAGATATAACGAGTGTGACAACCAACCCCGTTCTCCCCTACACCATTGCCTCCATGTCCTCCGTTGTTTATGATTGTTGTGTCGCGTTCAAAATGAACGTAGTTTCGTGCAGCTGTGTTTATGACGACCTGGTGGAAAAGAAACCCAAACCGAGTTGAGTCGAGTCGAGTAGAGCTGAGTGGAGTCGAGTAGGGCTGGAACTGTATAGTGGAAAAGGGCCATTAGTCTTAAGTGAAACTGAACACAGCCCCAGGAAACCATCACTTTGTAACTACTGAACTGAACTGAACTGAAAACAGCAGGCAGGTGTTGGAAGCTGCCACAGTCCTGTCGTCTTCTTTGTTTTTTTGTAAACTACTGAGCTGATGAAATCCTCAGTGTTGCTGACTGACTCTGCCGCACCAGTCAACCGAGGAGCCTGGAAGATATATGCTACAGCCTGATTTTATAGCCCTGCATTTCTGAAATATTACCATCGGGCTGGGACTGGAGGTATGCAGCATGTGTGTGAACAAGCATGCTCATTCCACTAACTAACAAATGTATGCACTATTCAGCTAGACGGAGCTCCAGGTGGGGAAGATTTGAGAATTTGTTTATGCTGAGGGAAAAAAAAAATCTCTTTTCTTTGCAAGCTAGCTGTTCTTATGAAAACGACTTCGTTTGAGGTCGCGAGATCAACCTGTAAATTGCTCATGATTAATGCAACACGGTCACACGTCTTTCCATCTGAGGGGGAAACAACCTAGCTTTTTTTTCATTCAAGGTTTAGCATGCTTATATCTAACACTTCATGCATCCATCAGGTCCATTGTAGAGGTGTTTGTCTGAACAAATCTGTCTATAATAAAAAAAGAAAAAAGGGGGGACAAGTGACGACATGTGGAGAGTGCTGTGTAGGAATCTGATTGGCTGTCACTCCTTCCATTCCTTCTATCCATGTTTTCTCTCGCTTGGACAGATGAGGCGTTTAAGGAGCTGATTTATAGGCTTCTGTCAGCTCCTCGGAATATACCACGCATAGCTGTTTTGATTTCGACGACATTTACTGATAATTACTCAATTTAAATTCTTCTATTAGCCGACAGTTAATCCTCAGTAAAGGAAATGCATTCAGAGGAACTTTGAAGAGTGTTTCAGAGTGAGACTTCCAGTTTGTGTCCATTCTTGATTCCCGCTTCTGAGAACAGAGGAAGGCTGGGAAACTCACAGCGGCGTGATTTATGTGTGCAAGATGTGTGAGCGTGTGCACGCGAGTGACGGCTGCCAGTGACAAACAGAAGTGGATAAAAAAATTCTGAAAATGGTCAGAGGTTTCCTCACAGCATGTTCTGACAGTCCCACCTGCTTCCCATTAATTATATTCAACAACAACAGTACCCTGTAGTGTGTAGGCTGTCGTCTCTTTGTGACATAGCTTAGCCTTTGTGTCATCTTCTACACAAACACCCCCCTCCCCTACCTGGGCCTACCTTTCTGTGTTCAGTTCCCTCCCCCGCTCCCACTTCTCCCGCTATATCCAAAGTTTTGTACAAATGTTTTAAAGTGAATAATTCCCTTTTTATTTTATAATCGTAAATGTTATGTTTTTATAAATATTATTTATTATACAATGTATATATCTGTATGACTGAACTAAGATTATATATTTGAAGAACAAAACGGTGTCACGCTTCTTGATTTTAGCCACACACACACACACACACACACACACACACACACACACACACACACACACACACACACACACTGAACCAGACTAATAATGCTCCAGACTGTGGTACAAAGTGCTTTCTTACTTATTCTCAGGCTGTGTTAAATACTTGATTCTGATTGGCCGAAACTCCTTAACAATGGTGATTCATTCTAAATGACAAAAACAATGGCAGGGAAAACCTGATTGAACACATCATGACAAATCAATCTGTGAAAGGAGTCCGGCAAATTTCACCTCTTCCTGTTGACACTGTGGTAAAAAGGTTAGAACTGAATTGGACAGAACAGAACGGCATGGAATGGAATAGATCAAAACAGAACGGTATGGAACAGAATAGATCAAAACAGAATGGAACAGAATAGATCAAAACAGAATGGAATGGAACAGAATAGATCAAAACAGAGTGGAACAGAATAGATCAAAACAGAATGGAATGGAACAGAATAGATCAAAACAGAACGGAATGGAACAGAATAGATCAAAACAGAGTGGAACAGAATAGATCAAAACAAAACGGAATGGAACAGAAAAGATCAAAACAGAATGTAACAGAATAGATCAAAACAGAACGGAATAGAACAGAATAGATCAAAACAGAATAGATCAAAACAGAACGGAATGGAACAGAATAGATCAAAACAGAACGAAATGGAACAGAAAAGATCAAAACAGAGTGGAACAGAATAGATCAAAACAGAATAGATCAAAACAGAACGGAACGGAATGGAATGGAACAGAATACATCAAAACAGAATAGATCAAAACAGAACAGAATGGAACAGAATAGATCAAAACAGAACGGAATGGAACAGAATAGATCAAAACAGAACGGAATGAAACAGAATAGATCAAAACAGAACGGAATAGAACAGAATATATCAAAACAGAATAGATCAGAACAGAATAGATCAAAACAGAACGGAATAGAACAGAATAGATCAGAACAGAATAGATCAAAACAGAATAGATCAAAACAGAACGGAATGAAACAGAATAGATCAAAACAGAACGGAATAGAACAGAATAGATCAAAACAGAATAGATCAGAACAGAATAGATCAAAACAGAACGGAATAGAACAAAGCAGAATGGAATGCTTCGGATTGATCAAAGCCGCATAAAAATGGTGATTAATTCTTAACATCAAAAGCAACCTTTAAGACAACATCATAAGTCGTATCAAATCACTCACAGTAAGGAGTCTCTCACATTCCCCCTCTGCCTGTTGACACTGTGATAAAAACGTCAGTGTGGTCTCAGGCTGGTCTTGAGAGGGGGGAAATAATGACCCCAATCATCTCTGAGCAACATCCTGTCCTGTAATCCAGGCAATGGCAGCAGAGCTGTTGAGAGCATCTCTAAGCTGCTGATCTCTACAAAGTCACTGAAACCAGAGGAGGTAGTGATAACAGCAGCAAGTTGTGACAATCGCCACATTTATATTTGAAGGTGAGTCAATGTCAAAGCTCTAGTGAACAGGTGGTGAGCAGGACACCGACACAGCCACCCAATCACCATACACGATCTCTTACACAAGTGTTGTTAACTAGTTAGTCTGAGAAACATCCACAGCTTTAAATCTTATTAAAGAGCAGCATTGAAACTTTTTCTTCAGTTAACAATTTCCATGAAAGACCAAAACCAGCTATGTCTCATTCTCTGTGCCATGGAGCTCAATTGTTTTCCAAAAATGATTAAAAACACATCAACTGTTGTACTGGTTGACATGTCCTTTCAGCACCATGCAGACACACTGTAATTTATTTTACCTCAGTCCAACACAGGCGAGCAGCAGCCAGAAACACTCACTTGAGGACAAAATATGTATTCATGCACGGCTTAAAATAGTCTCCAACAAACGCAGGAACTTCTGTTAGAGTAACGTGGGAGAACATTACTGAGCCTCTACACAACATGGAGCTTTATCTCTGTGTTTTCAGACTGGGACATGTTGGTGGTGGTCTTATCATCGGGTTTATGACTTAACTTTTTTCTCTTTGGCGCCACCTCTGGTGAGAACAGTAAATGCAGGTGTCTTTACCATACTTTACCGTCCCTTGCTCATTGTTTTTAGTCTACTTTAGGTCCCAGATTTCTTTGTTTCTTGAAGATGTAGATCTAAATCATCATCCTCTGTACTTATCAATCATTTAATCCAATTTAAAGAATTGGCTCATAGTTATAGTTTACTACTCTTTCTGGTGGACCAAAGCAGCAACCTGTAAAGTCCATGCACAAGTCCTAAAAACTGCAGTTCCTCAAGCATCCACTTGGGGCTGGGCCCAAAAGCCAAGGAAACCCCATTGACACCCATGTTTAAATGCACATTTCTTTTTTTAATATATATTTTTGGGGCATTTTTGCCTTTTATTGATAGGACAGCTTAAGAGAGACAGGAAACCTGGGAAGCAGAGAGTGGGGGGAAGACATGCAGCAAGTGGTCGCAGCCGGGAGTCAAACCAGTGACCTCTGGGATGAAGGCTACAGCCTCTGTATATGGGGCGCACTCAGACGGCGAGGTCACTGCTGCCCCTAAATGCACATTTCTATAGCAGAAATAAACCTGGTTCAAACAGGGTTATGGTCTGAGTAGCTAACTTCTTATCATGCACACTGTATGGGGAGGGAATTAATTTTACAACACATTCATTTTGAAGATATTTAGGCTACAAGTTTTTTATAATAAGGCTTAACAAAGGCTTGACTGACAGGTCAACACACTGTAGCTGTTAGCCAGGAAGCTTAAGGCTCCACCTCTAAGTCGACTGAAAGTGAGGTGGAGCAAGTATTGCCAGGACTATTCTGAATAACATCCTCCACTCTCCACTCTCCACATTTTGTGACTCTTATAAAAAAAAGGCTAAAAAAATAGCTTTAATAAAATAACAACCAAGAAAATGCCTGATAATTAAAAGTTACTATGAGCTAGCAAACGCAACTTACACAACATTTAGCAAGGAGGGAATACACTTTCAGAGTCTGACATTGATTTTCTATATAAGGAAGTAAAATGTGTAAAATGAAATGATCCACAAAAGTGGGGCGGCTGTGGCTCAGTGGGTAGAGTTGGTTATCTATCAATTGGAAGGTTGGCGGCTCAATCCCAGCCCTGGCAGTCACATGCCAAAGTGTCCTTGAGCAAGACACTGACAGGGTTCCCACTCTTTTCCAGAGATCATTTTCCAGGACATTTTCAGTGACAATCAAGCTGGTATGACAGTCTAAATTTAGTTCCTAATTTAGTTCCTAAATAGTCGAATATGTTCCTCTCAGTGGAAGTCTACATTGAAGACATGCGGTCTATGGCTATCAATGAAATCATCTCTTACATACTTAAAAGTGATGGCAAATTGATTATAGAATAATGCAACCACAGATGTACAGCACTTCACTTTATTAGTGCAACCAAGTAACAATGATGGGCAACTCTCATCTCAGCTTTCTCTTTTCTCAAAAAATATAAAATGAGCTAAGTAAAAAACAAAAGAGCCAGCAAAGGACTCTGTAAGCTGCCTCACTGAAATAAATAAATAATGATAATAATCAGAGGATCAGTGCTTTAATGACCTTAATAGATCTGAATGACAAAAAAGGCCACAAATGTTGAATGGGGATGTGTTTTTTTAACCTTGTCAGGTCGCACACAGTCATGTTGGAATCATTTTCCAGGACATTTTACTTTTTCTCCCATTTTCTGTTTTCCAGGTTTTCCAGGTTTTCCAGTTTTTCCAGGACGCGTGGGAACCCTACACTGAACCCCAAATTGTTGTTCAGCGGTGTGTGAATGTGTATGGATTAGATTAGCTGATACCGATGGTCCCTCACTAAATAGCAGCCTGTACCATCAGTGAGTGAATGAGTGAATGCAATGAGTAGTGTGTAAAAGTGCTTTGAGTGGTCAGAAAGACTAGAAAAGTGCTATATAAGTACAAGTCCATTTACCAAGCTCCCCAAATCACTTCAAGCAAAGAAGGAAAGTAAACATTTAGTGCATGAGATTTTTGTTTGACCACTTTTTATTCTTTTATTGCAAACTTGCAAAATGACAAGAAGGTGTACATCGATGATTCTTCATTATAACAAACAGAGAGATAAACATGTAATAACCTCCTCCCTCTGCTTCATCTCGCTCCGCTGCATTCAAATTAATTAAAAGTTGCAGCAACAGAATTTCAAAATGTTACACGGTCTTGATTCAGGACTGGCTGACACTGGAAATAAATATTTCTCGCTAATTTGGATTCACAATCATGATTGGGAAAATTAAAAACCCCCTCCTGGTGTGGATTCTTCTGGCAGCCTGCGGCAGACAGACATGCTGCAGTAGCTGTTTGTTAAAGAGCTGACTGTGTTTTCTTGTTAAGCTGCTTCGATGATTGCGACAGCTTGGAGGTTAACCGCTAATGTGGGAGTACGTTCTGCTCACGATGAGATGCAACATCTCTCTTAATGAGGAGATAATGATGCCAGATCATGATTATAAAGACAATCTCTTATGGTTTCAACATGCTTAAATTAGAGGACTAAAAAAAACTGAAGACAAAACAGAGGAGGAGTTTTTTGTTTATATTGGACTGTGGACTGTTTTTTGGCAAATGAGACAACATCTGAGCTGAATCAGTAACTTAAGAGCGACACATCCTCTGAGTGTTAATCTGTACAACACAAACTGCATGTAACGCTTCTTTAAAGCAGCATGAACCCCTCCAATGTGAGGCAACTTCATTAGTCAAAGGTTAATTTTGCTTCAGAGTTTATTGGATTCATTTATTCATCAAATAAAAAGTAAGACACAAGTGAGTTAACGACATGAACAAAGTGAGATCTCGTCCTGGAATGATCAGATTACAAACGTGTGCTTTTGAATAAGGCCTATAGGAACAAACAGTGTTAGGATTAGTGTTTGTGCATGCTCATTTACCTGCAACATCATCTTTCCACTCTCACGGAGTGCTTAATACATCACAGGGAGAATACAGCACTCGTCGTCAAAAATGCAATATACACAGATGCCATAAAACATGGCTTATTTCTCTTATTGTACACGTCGTGCTGAAGAGGAAGAGGAGGAGGAGGAGGAGGAGGATGCCGGGCTGCAGAGAGAGCTGCAGTGCAGAGAGGAGCGCACAGAGCTTCAGGGATGGAGAGGAAGGATGCAACGAGAGAGTGAGAGTGAGAGAGAGACGGGGAAACTATCTCTCGCTTGCGTCCTCCTGCCAGCCTCTTTAAGGCTTCCGTTCTTCAGCAGCTGAGTGAAGAGAGACAAATAAAAAAAGTGAGAGGCAGAGGAGGAGACGTGCCGCCGCAAGAGAGCACCTGTCTGGTCGACCTATTTTTAGAGGCATGACGCGCCCGCTTAGCTATACCATAACCCTCTGAGGGCTGCGATGAGAGGAGAAGCTGCTGCGGCGGCTGGCTGTGAGTTGAAGAGTTGTTTGAGTTTTTTGTTGTTCATCACTCTGGGCAGCTTCTCCTCGTGGGGAGCGTCTCACAGAGCCAGATAGAGAGAGACGTACCTGCTGAAACTCTGAAACTGATTGCTTTGCACACTCAGATCAGAACAACAAGGATTTGGGACAGCAGCTGCACCTGAGGAGCTTCCTTTTTGTTTAATTGACTCTCTAAATTCTGCCTTTTGAAGCTTTCTGCATTCCTTAAATGAGTTAAAACACCTTTCAAGAATAGTTTTGCATTCAGGGGAATATGTCAGATCTTTCTCAAACCGCTCCCTCCCCACTTCCACACCCTTTCCACTCTGTTTGAAGTCGCGCCCAAAGCCGAATGCAGCTCCCTTCATCAAGGTGCAGGGATCAGGTACAGCTGCAAGCTTTGGGTCAAACTCCCCTCACGTCTTTGAGTTAACTATTTAGCGTCACTCAACAGGAGAAAAGTCCCTAACACGTGCCGTTTTCAAGACTAGAAAGGGTTCAATAGATCCTGAAGGATTTTGGAGGATTGAGTTCATGTCTGGTACGTTACTCTGTAGGGACTTAAGAGATCTGATTGGTTCCTGGAGAGGTTCCTGGTTGAGATGCAGAGGTTCCCTGAAGCAAGGCACAGAACCCCCACACTGCTCTGGGTGCTCATCGGTGTGTGCAGCCCCCTCGCTCTGACATCTCTCCATCAGTGCGTGTCGAAAACATCAGTCGGCCTCTGTGTGTGACTGTGTGTTACTGTGTGTGTGTGTGTGTGTGTGTGTAGCATGTTTCAACAGGGTGAGAAAATGAGTTTCCCTTCAGGGATTAATAAAGTTTATGAAAGTTAATTTTAAAAAATGAAGGACCTTTAATCCACAGAGTGTTACCATAGTGAGCGATAAACAGTGTTACACCTGTTCAGTTAGCCGGCGTCCGTGCAGAGGATCTAAAAGACTCTGACGCCACTCCCAGAGGTTTTGGATGGCGCTGAATGTGGCAGATCCTCCATGTGAGGATGCAAACAGAGTGGAAGTGTGTTTGGAGAGTGGTTTGAGAAAGGCCTGTACTTTCTTACTGGTTCTTACTGGTAGTGTACATGGGCAGCCCGTGCAGGCATTGTCTATGTGTGGGAAACACACTGGTATTCATCTCATTCTAAAACCACAAAACAAACAAAAAAGTGCATCTCCAAAAATATTGAATTATTCCTAATGTTCAGCTTTTAAAGAAAAAAAAAAGGATTTTCTTTAAGTATGGCAATTCAAAGACATCATCTAAAGCAGGGGTGTCCAAACTTTTTTCAAAGGGGGCCACATTTGATGTTGTCAGAATACCTCAGGGCCAGTGGATCCTACTGAGACTGAGTAATCATAAAAGTTATATATGAAATCTCTATTTAATAACAATTATATTAAACATTTTCTCAATAAATCAGTAACTAGGTAGTCCTCAGTTCTCTTCAAGCCACGTAAACTTTATCTTCTTCTGGAGGAAAATGTTTTTCAGGTCGGGGAAAGTGGGAAAAATATTGTATCATTATTTTTCTATGGCAGGATCATGATCTGGATTTCATCACACTTCTTTTTCATGTTGTTTTTTAGACTTTTCTGACCAGCAGACAACAATTTAAGAACTGAATAATTATTTTCCTGCGTTCTGAACAATTTTTCTGCATCAAATTTTGCCTTTTCTGCACAATTTCATAATTTTGATCTTGTCTCGTTCTCTTTTGTGTCTTCTGAACTTTAAGTGTTCATCAAGAACATTTTCACATCATGATAAAAACAGTAATTTTAAAACCTGTCAACTTTAAGAGTTCTTGTGTTTCTTCTTTATTGCCGTCTTGCAGAATTCCCAGAGCTTAGGCTTTAGACAGGTTGTCCATATGAAGCTTTTTGAGACGTTTCTGGATTGACTTTAGTTTTGTTTGTGCGCTTGAAAGAAACTGCAAATGTACAGATGATTCAGAATGTGATTAATATCTTTGCTATAAATAACACAATTTAAGATGGAAGCTTGGGGCCATAAATAAATGGACCTTGGGCCGCGATTGGCCCCCGGGCCGTACTTTGGACACCCCTGATCTAAGGGTTAAATCTCTATTAAAAAGTATGTATTGATGCATGAATGTGACTTTATTGATACATAAGAGTCTAAAGTTTGTTAAAAATAAATTTCCTGTTTGGTAAGTTTAATTTTTTTGTTTAAAGGGGACATATCACGCTTTTTTCATCAATATATATTGGTCTAAGAGGTCCCCAAAACATGTCTTTAAAGTTTATGCTCAAAAAACCACTTTGAAATCAGATTTTGGTCTGCCTGAAAAGCCCTCTTCTTCATTCCTCATCAGAACACTCTGTTTTCTCTCTGACCACGCCCCCTCCGGAAGTGGATGTGCCTCGGCTCTCCAGCACGTTGATATAATGTTTACATGTTGGCTGAATATACACGGCTGCTCAGAGATCGCGTTACTTCAACCCTCTGAATCTGATCCTGACGGAGAGGCGCCTGTAGCAGGACCTTTCTGAACGATTGGTCATAGATTTAGTGTTTCTTGTTGTTTTATTTGTCAGTATGTCGACGTGTGTCTTGGTACACAGCTACGAACATGTAGCTATGTGGTTATGCTAACTAGCGGTAGCACTTATCCATGATAAATAAAAATCATCCACTAGATCTTCAAATCTGCAGACGTGGGGAGTAAAACCGACCTCTGCCAGAAAGGCAGCGGGACCTTTTATGAAGGATTGGTCACAGATTTAGTGTTTCTTGTTGTTTTATTTGTCAGTATGTAGACGTGTGTCTTGGGACACAGCTACAGCTACGACATGTAGCTATGTAGCTATGCTAACTAGCGCTAGCACTTATCCATGACAAATAAAAATCATCCACTAGATCTTCAAATCTGCAGACGTGGGGAGTAAAACCGACCTTTGTGTTTATTAAGACAGCCTACAACTAGCATGCCTCCCTCCTAAGCTCCTTGTTAGCACACATTTGTGCAGGGAATGAAAAACGGGGGAGGGATTCAGTATTATTTTATACAGTCTATGGGCTGAACAAGCTCCGAGCTCTGACTCCGTGACAGACCGGATATTGTTGTTACGTAGCAAAAACACGGAAGTCTGAAACGGCTCGTTTCACACACATTTACAGAAAGGTGGAGAAATCAGAACAGGGGCAGAGTGGATTTTTTTCATTCTCGGGGGGTTTGTAGACATGCCAGGGACACATATTTCAGGTAGAGAACCATTAAAAAGTCCATTTTGCATGATATGTCACCTTTAAAGAGATGATTTTAGGTATGATATCTGAGCACCTGTCATTGGAATGTGGATTCTAACTTCTCTTTTTAATCGTCTCAAGGTGTTTTTTAGTTGAACTTATGCTCTACAAGAATTATTCATCACATAACCAGTTGAACTAAATACATCCAAGGATAAATATGAATACACTGAACCCAGTGGATCACATTTCAAACAAAGAGTTTAAAGAGCAGGCTGATGCAGGCCCTGCAGTCTTACCGTTGAAGGATGCCTGTTTCTCAGCATGTGGCTCCGCTGAGTCTAGATTGCCACAAACTTATCAGAACCCAGTCTGCAACAAAGTGACAAAATGTTTATGATTAATCTCACTCCATGTGTGAACATTGTGTGCTTGAGTTCAGTTTTCCTCTCCGTGCTTCATTTGTCAAAGAGAAGTGTTAAAGTGACAGCGCGGTGCGAGTGTTCAGTGTCACGCTCTGCTTCAAGGAGACGAGTTAGGAACAGGAAGAGGATACTTACCCTCCTTCATCCTTCAGGAGACTCAGGAACTTGCCGACTCTGTATCCAGGCTCCACCTGAAACACAGACAACACTTCTAAACGCACAGAATATAGAAAATGCATTCTGCTTCAATCACTGATGTTTTCTTTTTGAGCAGACGTCTGAGAGCCGAGTGAGAGAGTGTCAGGTCCTGGAGTTCACACTGCTGTTTGCACAAACAGGAGTGCAGAGACGGGGAGGAGGGGGAGAGGAAGTCAAACTGATGGAAACCTGTGCAATAACTTACAGTATGCAACCGCCTGTAGCTACCAGAGTGAAGACGTGAGATCAGTCAGAAGCACTGGAATGAAAGGACGAAGATGAAGACAGAAGCTGATGATGAATGTGTATATACGTGTTTGTGTGTGTGTGGCTGTTTGCAGCATGTCTCGGCAAACACAGGTCCATACTTCTTCAGAGAGACGGAGGGGGGGGGGGGGGGGGGGGGGGGGCTGCACAGTGCAGAACATGGCTGCATTTGTGCATACCACAGCAATTACACAGCATCAGCCTCCACAAACAGGCGGTGCACATCATCAACATACCACAGACGTACAGTCAGGAGAGGAGCTAACGTCAGCTAACAGTCACACTCAGGTCACTTTACAGCACTGTGAGTCTGCTCAGATGAGTCAGACAGGAATGACTTGTCTTTAAAGCTCTGAAGAAGAAGAAGAAGCTGCAGAGAAACAAATCTTTTGGATGCACAGATACCTGAGGTTAGGGTGTCTGTGATTATCAGTCGTTAATTTATAAGCTGCAGTGAGAAAAAGAGGGAAATATTCAGCTTGACTTTAACACTGCATGCTTTTTAATTATCTGTCTGTAGAAAAGTTTATTGTACGTATTTCTATTATTATTCTAGATATTATTTATAAGATCATTTTGATGTAATACATTTTAATTTTTTGATTAATTAATTAATTAATTTTGTAGGTAGTTATTTTTTAATTTTGCATAATTTTTTTAAGTTTTTATTTTTATTCTTTCACTTTCTTTAAAATGTATTATTTCTATTATTATTCGTATCATCATATATAAAATTATTTTGATTTATTAATTCAACTTTTTTAAATTAGTCTTTTTATTTTGTCTTATTTATTTGTTCATTATTAATTTTGTATACATTTTTATTCATATTTATTCAGGTTAATTGTATTTATTTCTATTATAATTCAATTTATTATTCATGAAGTTATTTTGATTTATCAAATTAATATTTTTTATTAATTTTGTATGTATTTATTCATTCATTTTCATTATATTATTATATTTAATTAATTATTCATGTAATTTTACTTTTGGAAATACTTGTGCATGAGCTCTGCTGCTGAGTCTAATGGCTGCATTGTTGTTTTTTTGTTGTGATGGCTGAGTCTAATAAATGTTAAAAAAACACTGCATACTTTTTTATTTATATTTCTTTAAAGTTTATTGTATGTACTCATATTATTATTCTAATCCTATAAAATTCTATAAAATTATTTTTGATTTATAAATTTTTCATTTTTAATATTAATTGATTAATTTTGTATTTATTTATTTTGTAATAATTTGTTTTATTAATTATTTAATTTGTTTAATTTTTGGACTTTCTTTTTTTTAAATGAAAAAACAATTTAAAAAAAATTAACTTAGTGTTGATTATGGCGCCCCCTGTGGTCAAAACTGGGACCTCTTTTGTCTCACTGAGTGATGTTTGACTAATCCGGACATATTCCTCAATCTTTGCCTCTGCCTGTGATTTTATAATTTATTTTGCTTCCTTTTTGAAGCATTTTTTAACGTATTCTTTGCAAAATGCTGAATAAATAAAGGTTATTATTATTGTTATTATTATCATTATTGTTGTTGTTGTTGTTGCTGGCTTCGTACATGGCCTGTCTAAGTGGTGATTACAGTGTTCTGACAGGGTCTGGACCCCTTAATGTTGTGCATGTAAACACTTGTGTTTAACTACACAACTTTCAATGGAGCCTGTTGGAAAAATGCACAAAAACACGACTTCAACGCCAACCCACAAACCCCCGAAGGCAAGTCAACTCCATCCGAACACGCTGTACTTATCTAAACACAAACATACAAAGTGCCGTGCTGCAGGAGGCCAAGACGTCGCAGCGAGACGCTGATGTATGTTTTCATTTTCCCCCCAGTTGGATGAGTTTAATGTACATGTGCGTGTTTTCAGCCGCAGAACAACTGAAGTTGAATTGAATTTGCTGTAATTGTAGGTACACTAAAACCATGAAGAAGTGTGTGTGAGTGGCTTCCCTCTGATTCAGAACATGTGAGTGTAGTTTAGTTTCTTCTCAAAACACGGTTTCATAACCCTCAACGTATCAGGACTCTAGTCTTGGGAGGACGCTTCGTGAACTGGATCCTTCTGCTCGACAAATCATCGGCAAAGCCACACGCTTTTTCACTCCAGCTGATAGATGACAGATCTTTGTGACTGAGACAGATTCTGTTGACTGCTGAGAATGCCGGCCAGATGTCGAAGCTGAAGAAGAGGAGGGACGGGCGGCTCGGGCTCAGACCGCACTATCAGAAAAACAATAATACGCACGCCGAGCCAACTTCCAACGTGTGTGATTCAGAGTGAAAGATGCCCTGTTCCTCACCACTTGACCTCTCTGTCGTCTGATAAACACAGAACACACAAGATTTGCATTCACATCAACAACATTATGTGGCCAGTGGAATTGTGTTTTTATCATGTTTGAGACAAACAAGTTTTGTTTTGAGTTTCAGACCCTGTTTCTTCTGAAGGTAGGAGTCCAATCAGAGATACTGAGGCACAGAAGGCTTTGCAAACAAGGCGATTGGTGCAAGAAAGGAAGCCAGCATCTTTTCACGTAGTCAGGAAAACTCTTAGATTTCATTTTAACATCTCAGTTTGATGAAGATGCAAAGGAATGTGTGATCTGATCCTTGTAACAGCTGAGGGCCACCACCCAATCAAGGGCCCTCCAAAACTAGAGTCAGGGTTGAGGATAGGGACATAGAGGACCTAAGAGTTTACAGGTTTAATTGGGCTTAACTTAGGAACAGTTGTGCTCGAGCCTAACGTTGATTCGGCATGCTGAAAGGCTCACTATATAAACTGGTTGGCATGCTAAGAGCTGCTTTAATGCAGAGTGTGATGGGGTAACTAGAAGTGTCATCAGATGGGACGCCGGTTTGGCTCACACCAAATGTATACAGGGAGCCCTGCAAAACAAATACCTTGTGTGTTCAAGCATACCTGGCCAATAAAGCTGATTCTGTTTTTGATTCTACAAAGGAAGCGTGTTTAAAGTGTAGCTCAGCTCAGAGCAGCCAGGATCAGCTGGGTCCAGTATAGAGAGAACAACAGGATACAGCTGAGCCTTTCTGTGGTTGAATTTCTACACATGCTGCATCAGTATAAAGTTCATGGTTTAGTTGTTTTTGTTTGTTTAATATGAATAATTCTGCTCCACTTTGTTGCCCTGTTGCCTTCAGACACAGTTATCTTAAAGGTGACATATCATGCAAAATGGACTTTTTAATGGTTCTCTACTTGAAATATGTGTCCCTGTCTACAAACCCCCCGAGAATGAAAAAAATCCATTCTGCCCCTGTTTTGATTTCTCCACCTTTCTGTAAATGTGTGTGAAACCAGCCGTTTCAGACTTCCGTGTTTTTGTTACGTAACAACAATATCCGGTCTGTCATGGAGTCAGAGCTCGGAGCTTGTTCAGCCCATAGACTGTATAAAATAATACTGAATCCCCTCCTCCGTTTTTCATTCCCTGCACAAATGTGTGCTAACAAGGAGCTTAGGAGGGAGGCATGCTAGTTGTAGGCTGTCTTAATAAACACAAAGGTCGGTTTTACTCCCCACGTCTGCAGATTTGAAGATCTAGTGGATGATTTTTATTTATCATCGATATCTGCTAGCGCTAGTTAGCATAGCTACATAGCTACATGTCGTAGCTGTAGCTGTGTACCAAGACACACGTCGACATACTGACAAATAAAACAACAAGAAACACTAAATCTGTGACCAATCCTTCAGAAAGGTCCCGCTGCCTTTCTGGCAGAGATCGGTTTTACTCACCACGTCTGCAGATTTGAAGATCTAGTGGATGATTTTTATTTGTCATGGATAAGTGCTAGCGGTAATTAGCATAACCACATAGCTACATGTTCGTAGCTGTGTACCAAGACACACGTCTACATACTGACAAATAAAACAACAAGAAACACTAAATCTGTGACCAATCCTTCAGAAAGGTCCTGCTACAGGCGCCTCTCCGTCAGGATCAGATTCTGGATCAGATTCAGAGGGTTGAAGTAACGCGGGTCTGTGAGCAGCCGTGTATATTCAGCCAACATGTAAACATTAGATCAACGTGCTGGAGAGCCGAGGCACATCCACTTCCTGAGGGGGCGTGGTCAGAGAGAAAACATAGTGTTCTGAGGAGGACTGAAGAAGAGGGCTTTTCAGGCAGACCAAAATCTGATTTCAAAGTGTTTTTTTGAGCATAAACTTTAAAGACATGTTTTGGGGACCTCTTAGACCGATATATATTGATGGAAAAAGCGTGATATGTCACCTTTAAAATGAATAATTCTGCTCCACTTTGTTGCCCTGTTGCCTTCAGACACAGTTATCATCTTAAAGTCCTGTTGTGGTTGATGTGGATCAGGATATGTGTCTGTTTGTAGCGTAGAGTATATCTGATTTATACGATCTGATAAACGATCAGGAGTCCTTATATGGTGTTTTATTTTGAAATCGATGGATGTTACATGCCAAACTGTGCCTGACTTCCTGTCCAAGTCAATGTTCTCTGCTCATCTTGACGCATGTTGGGCGCTGGATCCATAGAAATAGACTCATCGCATATCTTGAGTGGAGGTAGGATCCCAAGAAGGAGCTGAGAGACGCCACAGCGCCCACTGAGTAAATCCTGCTCCTCAGAGACTAGAGTCCTAGACGCAGGAGGATTAGGTTTGACTCCAGTCCACAACCCTTTGCCACACTCGTTCCCTTCATACTCTATGCACTGTCTTAGCTCTGATTGAAAAAATGTCACTACATCTGCAGGTGTTGAGTAAAAGAAGAAGGAGCTGATCATGAAAGTAATTGGTGACATTGTGACAAGTTCTCTTTCTCTTGGAGCCTTTTGCCTTTTCTCCTGTGAAAGAAATAGACCTTTTTTCATACCTCTCCTGCATCTAAACATTTCCTCTCTTTGTTTGTTTGCTGTAAACATGCATCCTGTGTGTGCAGCTTCAATAACACAACATAAAACATCATTCCAGTCATGTTACCAGCGTTGTAAAAGTCTGTGTCTCTGTATCTCCTACCTGCACAGCCATTTCAATCAGCATCAGCAGCTTCTTTATGCCGATCCAGAGACTCTTTCCTTTCACTTCATTGGCGATCTTGGCCCGCTCCACGTCCTGAAAACTGCCCAGCAGCTTTCGGGAAAAGAAGAAGAAGAAAGGAGAGCACTCAGCGTGGGATTAGTAGCTGTTAACTCGGCAAATATATTCAGGGATTGTAGGAGAGAAATCTACATTCAGATGTCTCCTCGTACGAGTTTGTCAGCAGAGAAGTAAAGCACAGAGAAAGGTTCTACACAAAGAATGATGATCAACATGTTATAATAGAATAACCTGAGAGTAGAGGGACGGTGCATGCATGTGTGTGTGTTTGTGTGTTACCTCCAGAGCCTCGATCAGATGCTCTCCTCTCGAGATGTTGGGGATGTGGATGGTGGTGCTGAAAGCGTCTAACATCTCCATTTCCTGGAGGACGTCTCTGCGACTCGTGGTGCCGATGATCAGCAGCTTACGACCCTGAGAGAAGGAAACAGGACTTTATGTGTCAAGTTGTTCACCTTTTCACACTCCTGAGCTGCTTTACAGATATTAGAGTGAGAGTGTGAGAGCACTGCTGCACGATGTGGTGACAGTGATCAGGGATAAGTTCAGGAAAGCAGGATTTGAATATGGTGAAACATCCTACATAGACTAGATTTCTGTGTTTAAATCTGTCTCAGTGTTGGGAGCAAACATCCCCTCATAGGTCGGGCTCTGTTCCTGCGTCACAGTCATATCTGTGACTTTGGTTTCCCGTGAATGATGACAGTGTGTACGCGCCTGAAGTCACAACAGGAGCCCAGGAAGAGAAAATAACAGGAGACAGGAGAAGAACAGACAACAGAACAGAGCAGAACCCAAATCAACAGAAGACAACAGCAGAGGACACAAACATGAGCGGAGAAGAAAGAAGGGAAGCAAAAGAAATGTAGCTCCACTAAGCCGACAAGTTGGAGGAGGACCAGGAGGAGAAGACGAAGGAGGAGAGGCAGAGGAGTGGCGAGCAGACAGGGGGATTATGGCTGCCGGCTGCCCCCCCATGGCGTGGGGGGTTGTGATGCTGCATGCAGATGAGGTGCCACACAGGCGGCGGTGCTGCCAGGTCCTGGCTCTCTCACAGAGCCCATTCTCCTCCGTGTCCCCCTGGCCTCCCCCGGCCCCAGGCACCCCGCTGGGCCCAGCGCTTTACAACCCCAGAGGAGCACTGCAGCCAGGCATTCAGCAGCCGGCCCCGCGCCACTTCTCATGCACATGCAGCCATATAGTGGCCTATACTCTCATTCACAAACCAAAGGGACTATGAGAAATGGGTCTCCACCACCACCATTCACTGGGAGCACAACAGGCCGGGACCAAAACACTTGCTAATAACCGTACACACTCACACACAGCCGCAGCCACAGACCTCCAAGAACTCCTCACAAGACTGATGGAGCGGCTTCCACGAGATCTGCTGCCCTCTTTCTGCCACCTCAGGAGTAGCAACGCCACGGAGAGAGCTCCACACACACATACAAACACACACACACAAGACAGAGTGCTCTTTACCTTTGGAGGAGGTTTCTTCAGCAGCACCAGTAAAGCTTGTAACACCAGGTTGGAGAAGCGAGGGCCGATAGGGACGTAATCTGAAGACAGAGACAGCTGTGTCATCACATGGAGAACTGTTTAATCTGCATCCTTGTCTGTGAAGGTTCTCCAGGTCATGGTATTTCAAAGCTTGATCCATAAGGCAACTGGACTGGTAGAAGTTCTTGAAGACGTTTCACCTCTCCTCTGAAGGCTTCTTCAGTTCTGCGTCTTCAAGAATTTCTACAAGTCCAGTTGCCTTACAGATCAAGCTTTGGAATCTGCATCCTTCAAAGTAAAATCCCTCAGTAGGAAGGTTTTAAAAGGCAGATAACACAGGGGTTCCCAAAGTGTGGGTTGAGACACAAATGCAGGGTCGTGAGATGTCTTCCAGAATGGTTTTTTTTTTTTTGTAAGTTGTCTAAAAATAGTATTTTACCCATTATAGTAAAAAATATCATCAAAAATAGTATCTAAACTTTATGGCTGTGTGTTCAAACCGGACCCTGAGATAGCATTATCTGGGTATTCTCTCTGTGCAGAGCACTATCATGTATGGTATGGTAATTGCTAAGAGAGTGATATTAAATCTCTGGAAGTCTGACACTGTGCCCCAGTTCAAGACCTGGCTGTCTGACCTCACCTGTGTACTGCACATGGAGAAAATCCGGTGTGGCATGATGGGCAATCTTACCAAATTTTTCAACATCTGGCAGCCGTTTTCTGATTATCTCGTCCAATTGGACAGAGTAAGGCAAGGCAAGGCAAGGCAGCTTTATTTGTATAGTGCATTTCATACACGAGGGCAACTCAATGTGCTTTACATTAAAACATTAAAAGCATTGGAGACATTCAGACAGGCATACAAGAACACAATTAAAATGACAAATATAGTGAATAATAGAAAAGGAAAGGAAAATTAGAAATATATTAAAAATGACATTAAAATTTTAATTTAAAGTGAGTTAAAATAAGCTAAGTTAGGAAGGCAGTGGTAAATAAAGAAGTCTTAGTCTTTGATTTTAAAGAGGTGAGAGTTGGAGCAGACCTGCAGCTTTCAGGGAGTGTTCCAGATATGTGGTGCATAATGACTAAACACTGCTTCACCATGTTTCATTCTGACTCCAGGGACTGAAGGCAGACCAGTACCTGATGACCTCAGAGGTCGAGGTGGTTCATAAAGTAGTAGCAGATCAGCCTAAACCATTCAGTGCTTTATAAACCATCAGCAGGATTTTAAAGTATATTCTCTGACAGACAGGAAGCCAGTGTAGAGATCTAAGAACTGGAGTGATGTGGTCCACTTTGTTGGTCCTTGTTAGGACTCGAGCAGCAGCATTCTGTATGAGCTGCAGCCGTCTGATGGACTTTTTAGGGAGTCCTGTAAAGACCCCGTTACAGTAGTCTAGTCTGCTAAAGATAAATGCATGGAGGAGTTTTTCTGCATCCTGCTGAGACATAAATCCTTTAATCCTTGATATATTCTTAAGGTGATAGTAGGCAGACTTTGTAATTGTCTTAATGTGGCTGCTGAGATTAAGGTCTGAGTCTAAGACTACACCAAGGTTTCTGGCTTGGTTTGAACGTTTCATCTGTGCAGATTGGAGCTGAGCAGTGACCTTTAACCTTTCTTCCTCCAAAAACAATCATTTCAGTTTTTTCTTTGTTTAACTGAAGAAAGTTCTGTCTCATCCAGTCATTGATTGAAGGCACAGTAAACACAGACGCACGCTCATATAGGTAGGCAAATTTTCTGCAGATCAGCTAAATGAAGCCACATTAAATCACTTTGAGGGACAGGGGGGATGGTGAGTCTTTGGCATCTATATTTTGGGGGTCACAGGCTGAAAAGTTTGGGAACCCCTGAGATAACACAAAAACACTTCATGATAACAGCACAAAGGAGCTCCTTTGACTCTCTGAGGGACTTTTCGGTCTTACCTAACAGACGTTCGATGTCATCCACAACCACACAGCTCAGCTGGGACTTGTAGGCATCTTCAAATATCTATCACAGGTGAGAAAAGTGCAATCACGTTGAGATTAAAGGAAGGAAAAAAAACACGACGCACAGACTTCTGCATGACCCGAGGGCGCTCCAAACAATGAGTCGTTTGTTGTATTATTTGTGAGAGGCTGTCAGCTTGGATTTTAAAAGTGTCTGTAAATGTTTTTAATTTAAAAATGTCTTCCATCTCCTCAGGCACTCGGAGTACTCGGCTTTAATTTATGAGCGTCAATAAAAGCTTTTATATGGAGATTTTTCTCAGCAGCGTCCACAGAGTGAGAATTAAAAACTGTTTGCACCCCGTAAATCTTACAAGCATAAAAACTTTCTGTTTCAACCCTGACTTCTTAAAGACCTACATCTCTTTATTTATCTTCTACTCCAGCTTTCTGTGTTACCTTTTTGATGGCTTGGCACTTTGCGATCTCAGAGTGTCCGATCATCTTGTCAGGGGAGCAGATCTTGATGAAGGGGAACTCGGAGTCTTCAGAGATCTTAGCTGCCAGGGCCGTCTTCCCGCTGTTAGGAGGACCTGAGGGAGACGACGGATCACAAGTGGTTAGATCACAACCTCACAGGCGATCTCTTTCCAGGGTTTAAGGTGTGTCTGACTGATGGTTTCAAACCAAGCTGCAATCTCAAAATATGAAGCACATGCAGAAGTGTTATAAACTGCAGTTCATCGAGAATCCGCTTGAGGCTGGCTGCAGAAACACCAGGAACCACATACACACCCATTCAAAAGAGACGGTCTTTGCAGCAGAAATGAACATGTTTACAGCCTGGTTCAACCCCGCCTCTTTACGTCACACTCTTTTGGATGAGTTCAGTATTTCCAATATGGCTGCCACCAACGATTGGCTTCAAAACAGCACTCAGGAATAGATGAGTGACAGTCTATGTTTCAAACTGAGGATGTTAGGGTCTTGAGCGTGTGTGAGGACGTACCCTCCAGCAGCACAGACACCAGCGGCGTGCGTTCGCTGTTCTTGGTCTGCTGCACCAGCAGCTCCCCGTCCTCCATGACGGCGGTGACCGGGTCGCCCCATCGGATGATCCCGTTCATGATGTAGCTGGCGTAGTCTTCCTGGTTGGTACCGAACGCCTGGACGGGAAGACAAAGAGAGGATGTTTCACTTTTTTGAAACATATTTTTGTTGATGCTCTGTTTTTTATTTTACTTTTTTTTGCTTGTTTGTTGTTTTCTTTTATCAAAAATGGGAATAAATCTGAGATACTGAGTTTTTTTATTACTTCTTCTTCAGTAAAAAATATCTATTTCAATAATAATAATAATGCATCTTATTTATAGGAGCCTTTCTTGGTACTCAAGGTCACCTTACAACATTAAAAACAAACAGAGTTTAAATAACAAACAGTAAATAAAACACAATTTTAAAAGTGTTAAGTGAATGGACAGAGGAGTTGTGGTCAGATGGAGTAAACCACTTTAAACAGATGAGTTTTGAGTTTGGATTTAAAATGTGGGAGTGAGTCAGTGTTATGGAGGTCAGGTGGGAGAGAGTTCCAGAGCTGGGGAGCAGAGCGGCTGAAGGCTCTGCTCCCCATGGTAACAAGGCGAGCAGGAGGGGGACAGTGAGGTGGATGGAGGAGGAGGATCTGAGGGTGCGGACGGTTGTGGCAGTATGGAGGAGGTCAGAGAGATATGGAGGGGGCGAGGTTGTGTATGGATTTGAAGGTGAGGAGAAGTATTTTGTAGTTGAGCCGGTGTGTGATGGGGAGCCAGTGGAGCTGTTGCAGGATGGGTGTGATGTGGTGGATGGAGGCGGTGCGTGTGATGATACGGGCGGCTGAATTTTGAACCAGTTGAAGTTTATGGAGGGTTTTGTGGGGGAGGCCAAACAGAAGGGAGTTGCAATAGTCCAAACGGGAGGTGACGAGGCTGTGAACAAGAATGGCAGTGGAGTGGGGAGTGAGTGAAGGACGGAGACAGTTAATATTGCGGAGGTGAAAGTAGGCGGACCGGGTGACGTGGTTGATATGGGAGGTGAAGGAGAGGGTGCTGTCGAGGATGACACCCAGACTCTTAACCTGAGGGGAGGGGAAGAGGGGCGAGTTGTCGATGGGAATAGAGAAATTATGGAGTTTGTTTAATGTAGATTTTGTGCCAATTAGAAGAAGTTCAGTTTTATTGCTGTTTAATTTGAGGAAGTTTGAGGTGAACCAAGATTTTATTTCAAGGAGACAATCAGTGAGGGAAGAAGGTGGAAGTGAGGAGTCAGGTTTAGTGGAGAGGTAGAGCTGGGTGTCATCCGCGTAGAAATGTTATTTCCTACATTTAAATGCCTCTAAATTGTCTCATCAAGTAGTGTTTTATTTGATGTTTGACTTTCCGCCTTATAAATAAAGTTTTATTGATTTTATGAGAAAGACACTGAAAGTGTGAAAGATGTCAATGACAATGAGTTAAAGCACATGCGGTTTGATAAAGCTGTGAATGTCACTTTAATTTCTTGTCCATAGAAGCCTTCTTTCTTTCTTTCTTTCTTTCTTTCTTTCTTTTTTTCTTCTCTAATCCCAGAGAAAAAGGGAAACAGAAGATGTGCAGACACCTCTGCAGAACAACTCACAGGTTTGATGTCGTTATTCAGCGAGGCCATGAAGTCGAGTCTGCCGACCAGCAGCTTCTCTGCCGTCTCGATGTTCACCTCCACCGTGTTGCTGGCCTGCAACAAACACAAACACACAAACACACAAACACACAGTGAGAGACGGCAGATTATGAGCTGCTCTGATTCCTGGATGAACTCCAGCCCCCTGCTAATGAAACCCATTACATGGAGTTAACACATTTAGATTTCACAACATCATCAGGAGACAAAGTGCTCCCTCAGAGCAGAAAGGTCAGAGCGTGAGGAGGAGGAGGAGGAGGAGGAGGAGAAGTGTTCAGAGGAGTGAAGAAGAACGTCACAGCCTTCAGACATGTGTAAGGCCCTTGTCTGACATTAATCATCACCCTCTAATATAAGGTGAGGAGGGCACAAACACACACACGCCTGGGAGGTGAGGCAACACTGGCACCAAACATTAGTGCATCAATACCGCTAAGTTTATGGCTTCGCTACACAAGTGAGTTAAAACGACATTTACCTTTCTCTAATAGTACAAAAAGTGAAAAAAAAAAAAGAAGTTAATACAGCATTTTATGGTTTGGGTTGTGAGTAGTGCTAAGATTATTGGTGTATGAGTGCAAAATAGAATCATAAGAATAGTAAACACTTCACACTAACCAGGAAAAACATGATGCAAAAATTGGTCATGGTGTTTTTATCAATAAAGGTGTTTCAGAAAAAATTGAAACAGCTCTTAAAACCTCAGATTTAAGTCTTTGTAGATACCTGAGAGTCTCAGGTGGGTTTAAAACAGTGTGCTTGCAACAAATGTGCAAAACTGATGGAGTCAGTTCCCACAGAGGAACTCATCACATTCGCTGATTATAGCTTTTCAAAGTGGAGGAGGTGCCGTTCCTGTGTTGTGCATGATTCATTTTTGCTCTTAAAGGTGACATATCATGCTTTTTTCATCAACATATATTGGTCTAAGAGGTCCCCAAAACGTGTCTTTAAAGTTTATGCTCAAAAAAACACTTTGAAATCAGATTTTGGTCTGCCTGAAAAACCCTCTTCTTCAGTCCTCCTCAGAACACTCTGTTTTCTCTCTGACCACGCCCCCTCAGGAAGTGGATGTGCCTCGGCTGTCCAGCACGTTGATCTAATGTTTACATGTTGGCTGAATATACACGGCTGCTCACAGATCACGTTACTTCAACCCTCTGAATCTGATCCAGAATCTGATCCTGATGGAGAGGCGCCTGTAGCAGGACCTTTCTGAAGGATTGGTCACAGATTTAGTGTTTCTTGTTGTTTTATTTATCAGTATGTCGACGTGTGTCTTGGGACACAGCTACGAACATGTAGCTATGTGGCTATGCTAACTAGCGCTAGCACTTATCCATGATAAATAAAAATCATCCACTAGATCTTCAAATCTAGAGATGTGGGGAGTAAAACCGACCTCTGCCAGAAAGGCAGCAGGACCTTTCTGAAGGATTGGTCACAGATTTAGTGTTTCTTGTTGTTTTATTTGTCAGTATGTAGACGTGTGTCTTGGTACACAGCTCACAGCTACAGCTACAGCTATGAACATGTAGCTATGTGGCTATGCTAATTAGCGCTAGCACTTATCCATGATAAATAAAAATCATCCACTAGATCTTCAAATCTGCAGACGTGGGGAGTAAAACCGACCTTTGTGTTTATTAAGACAGCCTACAACTAGCATGCCTCCCTCCTAAGCTCCTTGTTAGCACACATTTGTGCAGGTAATGAAAAACGGAGGAGGGGATTCAGTTTTATTTTATACAGTCTATGGGCTGAACAAGCTCCGAGCTCTGACTCCGTGACAGACCGGATATTGTTGTTACGTAACAAAAACACGGAAGTCTGAAACGGCTCGTTTCAGCACACATTTACAGAAAGGTGGAGAAATCAGAACAGGGGCAGAGTGGATTTTTTTCATTCTCGGGGGGTTTGTAGACATGCCAGGGAAACATATTTCAGGTAGAGAACCATTAAAAAGTAAATTTTGCATGATATGTCACCTTTAATGCAGGTTTTAGACAAAATCAGAACAATCTGAAAACCAGATACTGGACTAAAAAACATCTTTACCATTTTCTGATGCTCATCAAAACAAAGCAGACTGATGAAGTCAAAGCACATACTCATATAACTCTTCCTCACCAACAACACACAGGATGTAAATAACAAACACTGTTTCTGCAGGATTCTCTCTGACCTTGATGTGTCTGTTCATGGCGGTGGACTGTGCAGCTCTGACCAAACCCTCCAGCTCGGCACCGCTGAAGTTCTTCGTCTCAGCAGCGAGCTCCTTGATGTTCACGTCAGAGGACAGCAGCTCGTACTGACGCATCTGAGCTGTGTGGATGTGGAGGATCTGAACTCTTCCCTTTTCATCTGGCAACCCTGGAAGAAGACAGAGACTTACAGCTTCGGCAAACAGAGACCTGGTTCCTCTTTGGGATTTGGTTCTTTTTTAGAGTCAGGTTGAGCGCTGGTCTAGGGTTTCATATTTGGTTCTACATTTTATTTATTTTTTATCAATAAAATAAAATAAAATTAAACTTGTTTTTGTTTTGTTTTTTCAAAGATCTGTGTATTTGAATTTTACACTTTATATACAGACGATCAATGTCAAAAATTTGGCAAGTGATGATATTCTTGTATAAAAAAAATATATATAGATATGTGAATAAATTAAAATAAAATTAGTAAATTAGTAAACATTTATAAATTAAAGTTCATGAAAAAAAGCTAGTATAATAATAATTATTATTGTTATTGTTATAATAAGAATAAGAACAATAAATAATAATTGAAAATAAAAAATAAATGAAAAGTGAAGAGAAAAAAATAGTAATAATAGTGAAAATACAATAAAATAAATTGGTTAATTCTTAAAAAAAATAAAAATAAATACAAAAAGTTAGAGTTAAATTTGTTTTATTTTTTAATAGATGTTTAATATTGATTTCTTCATTTTTTCTGCTGTTTTTTGCTGTAATTTTTAAAAGTTTGCTCATTTTGTATGAAATTAAATGTATAATTAAGTTTAAACTGATGCTGTGTGAAGCACTTTGGGCTTCATGTTTGTATAAAAAGTCATAATAATAATCTCATTCTACCAAGTAGGTCACAAAGAGGCATCAGTGTAAGAATGAGACTGTTTCAAAATGTGTTAAATCTCCTCACCGCGTCTTTAATCCATCAAAATGATTTTGTTTTTGTCACATTTTGTTCTCTTTTTTCGTCGGTGATGTTTTGATTTTTGCAGAGTGCAGGAATTTTGGAGGCATATTTGTATCCAGCGTTACATAAATTAAGCTGAGTTTAGAGGAGTTGTTATAAACAAAGAGAAAAACATCAAATCAGGAGACATTAAAAGTTCTGCGAGTTTGGAACCACAGATTTAATTCCCTCTCCAGTCTCCTGTAGAGAGGAAACACTCGTGTGAAGTCTTATCAGTGCAACCTTCACCTCCTTACCTATCTCCATCTTCACCTCCAGTCTTCCCGGTCTCAACAAGGCCTCATCAATCAGGTCGGGCCTGTTGGTCATACCTGAGGGGGGACAGATGGACAGGAGACGGATGAGTAAGAGTGTGCAGATGTTCAGGGACGACAGCAGAGAGGCTTTAAAAGGTGTGTGTTTACTCCTGTGTGCTTACCTATGACCAGGATGTTGTTGAGCTGCTCCACTCCGTCGATCTTGGACAGCAGCTGGTTGACAACGGTGTCGTGGACGCCGGTGCTGCCCGCCATGCTGCCACGCTGTTTACAGATCGCGTCGATCTCATCGAATATGATGATGTGGAGGCCGCTGTTCGCACCGAGCTGATCAGCAGAGAGAGGGAGAGAAAGATTACTTAACCTATTCAACATCCTCTGCTCACACTCGAGAAAATCCACAGATTAAAGCTCACAATGAGGACTTTTTTACACCTTTACTGATAGAGGAGAGGACAGGGGATAGAGTAGGAAACCAGGAGAGAGTGGGGGAGTGATATGCAGGAAAGGGGCTGCCGACTGGGCGTGCAACTTAACCATAAGTCTAAATCCGCGCCCTCAATTAGAACGTTTTTAGATGAACAATGTGTTGCATGAGAGTGACTTTGCAGCTGCTGGTGTTGCACATGATATTAAATTAAAAAACACTAAATGACAGGATATTTTAGTGCATGCTTGCTTCCAGGAGATATGTTCTCTTACTCACTCGTGCATCAAATTAAAGGACTTTTCCATACTTTTACAGGTCATGTTGGATAATAACTGGACAGTTTGATGCACACAAGGAAACAAAAAGGCATGAAAGTCTACAGAAATACTCTCAGAGGAGATTTCAGTTCACATTTGTTTCTGTAAATGTAGTTCTTGAAGGTTTGAGTTGAAGTGCATTGGCTAAATCCAAAAATCTTGTATTTCACTTGATATAGTAACTCATAAAGACCTAGACCATTTATGGGGGCGCCAGACTCTCCTGAATGAGACAAATGTGGTATCAATGGAAAGCTGAGAATGTCTGCTGTAACTGAGTTTTTAAAGCTTGTTGATAGGATTTGCGGTTCACAGAAAAAATCAGATTTTACAGGGATACACTGCTCAGACATTATCACTCTACTTGAAGGCTCTTTTATCAAGTATCCAGCCTTTGCACAAACTCATTTAGGCACCTTTCTCTTGAATTCAAGGGCTGTCTCTAGTCTAGTCTGAGAGATTCTGTCTTCAGCTGTCCCATAAAAAACAAAAACAAGGTGCTCCCTTTCGTAGAAAAAACTTACAAAATCAATAAATTATAGCTTGTTGTTCCTCCTCTTTACATGTCACTGACACATGCCTTAAACACTGCATGTCACGGTGTCATACTCCCACACTGCAGACATGTCATTTCCTGTTTGACCATGAAAGAAAATCACATTTTTTTTCCAACAAGGGACCCAATAAAAACCTTATTCTCTGAATCAGCAGTCAGGCTTTGCAGCTTGCAGCATTAAATTGATGCAACACATCAGATAAACATCGTCTTCTGTGCATGGCGCATTATTTGAATGCCTTTGTTCAACAGATACACCTTTGCATCCCTCTTTTAAAGCTTAAACATTTTAAAGCTATCAAACTGGTGCAGAAATAATGTGAACATTTTCTTGTATTGAGAAATAAATGCAGAGAATGTTTACCACCGATGCATTTTCTCACCCTGACCTGAGGATCAGTTCTGACCCTCAGCAGAGAGACAGATGGAAAAGAGTCTGCAAGCAGCAGGGTGGGGGGTTATCCCTCCATCTACAGACCTGTCAGTCTGAGCCGTAGCATTTAAAGCAGGTGTGGAGCTGTCCTTAATACACACTGGACTCTGACTGTGTGTGTGTGTGTGTAGGGAGCTCTTCTAGGAGGTCAAAGACAGCCCAGCCCCTCATTAGGTGGTGAAGAGTGAAGCTCGACGCTGGTGTCTCACAATCCAAACTAACTGTCGCTGCTGGTTTCAGTGCAGAACTTCAAGTTATTACAGCTCCGGCTCGCTAAAGGGCAGATCTCTCCGCTCCTGTGGGAATGACTTCTTGTGTTTTTGAGAGATTAAAATCTGTGTTTCGAAGGTATAATGGGAGAATACAGAAGCCTGTGAGCAGAACATTTTATGAGTGTTATCTGATGAGTGGAAAATAAGTTGCAGCAAGAAGAGGTTACGACATAAACACAGACTCATTTGTCACCATAATGAGGATTTATCGCTGCTTGAAGCTTCTGGCAGCACAGATGCAGATTTTAACGTGCTTGTGTGTAGAAGTATGAGTGTTATTTTATGCTGTACGCGTCCCTCCGCTCACCCTCTTCTGCTCGTCCTCTGCGTCCGCAAACAGCTTCCTGACGTTGGCCTCAGACTCTCCCACGTACTTGTTGAGGATCTCGGGACCGTTGACGATCTTTGGCTCGCGGGCCTTGAGCATCTTGCCGATCTGTCGTGCCATCAGGGTTTTACCGCAGCCTGGGGGTCCGTACAGCAGGATTCCCTTCACATGCTTACAGCCTGGAGACAAACACACACACACACGTACAGAGAGAGGGAAAAACAGAGTTAAACTGAGAGCAGGCTGTTCACGTTTGCAGCGAGGGACTCTTGAGCAGTCAGCATCCTGTGAAGTGTAGGATCTCGCCCAAAGCCAACACTGAGGGTAGGATGTGCCCTTTCTTTCCCCTTTCTCTAAGCATGTTGGCACACTTTGCAAGGAGTTATGTTAATATCACTGTGACAGGATATAATATGTGGAGTCCCCCAGGGTTCAATTCTTGGGCCAATCCTTTTTTCTCTGTACCTGCTCCCTCTCGGCTTGATTTTTTTTTTAAAACATGGCATGTCTTTCCACCTTTATGCAGACAAAAGCTCACTGGAGCCTTTACTTAACTGCCTCAAAGACATCTAAGCCTGGATTTCTTTCAACTTTTTTTAAAACTTTAATGAAAGAAAGGCTGAAATGATTGTGTTTGAATCCAGTGCTGCATGTAAGGCCCCAATATCGGACCTGGGCTCCCTGCAACCTTACTTGAAACCCACAGTTGCAGCTCTTGGTGTCATGATGGACGGTGATTTTAAATTAGATAAACATCAATTCTGGAGCCCGATCTTGTTTTTACCATTTGAGGCTTTTATCTCAAATTTAATTGGTTTTATCTTTTAATGATTTTGAGTTATACATACTTTTATTTTGACTCATCTGGACGACTGTAATGCACTTTATGTAGGCGTTAACCAGACCTCCCTGTCACGCCTACAGTCAGTCCAAAATGCTGCTGCTGGACTTTTAACTGGCACCCCTAAGCGAGAGCACATAACCCCCATCCTCGCCTCCCTCCTCTGGCTCCCTGTTCATTTCAGAATTTAAGATGTTATTGTTTGTTTATAAATCTTTAAATGGAGTAGCTCCAAAGTATATTTCTGACCTCCTGTAAAGCTACACTCCCTCAAGGTCTTTGAGGTCCACTGGTCAGCAACTAAAGACCAGGCTGAAAACCAGGGGTGGCCGTGCCTTCTTGGCAGTGGCCCCCAAACTGTGGAACGAGCTGACCCCCGCCATGTTAGATTGTCCCCCACATTACTGACTTTTAAATCCCATCTTAAAACATATTTACTCCTTGGATTTTAACCTCTGTCTCTGTCTGTTCTTTTATTGGATTTTTATTTACTCTTAGTGTTTTTATTTTATAATTTTTTTTTATTTTCTATTTTATTTTTTGGTATGTTTTTTTTTTTACTATTTTTAAACTGTTTTATGTGTTTTATTATAATTATTTTGTTTTACTTTATTTTATTTTCTGACAGCGTTTTATGTCCTTTGTTTTTTAACTTATTTTACCTCACTATGCAGCAATTTGCTTAACTTGATAGTTTTATTTTGAATGTCTCCAGTAATTTTAAAGGTGACATATCACGCTTTTTTCATCAATATATATTGGTCTAAGAGGTCCCCAAAACATGTCTTTAAAGTTTATGCTCAAAAAAACACTTTGAAATCAGATTTTGGTCTGCCTGAAAAACCCTCTTCTTCAGTCCTCCTCAGAACACTCTGTTTTCCCTCTGACCACGCCCCCTCAGGAAGTGGATGTGCCTCGGCTGTCCAGCACGTTGATCTAATGTTTACATGTTGGCTGAATATACACGGCTGCTCAGAGATCACGTTACTTCAACCCTCTGAATCTGATCCAGAATCTGATCCTGACGGAGAGGCGCCTGTAGCAGGACCTTTCTGAAGGATTGGTCACAGATTTAGTGTTTCTTGTTGTTTTATTTATCAGTATGTCGACGTGTGTCTTGGGACACAGCTACGAACATGTAGCTATGTGGCTATGCTAACTAGCGCTAGCACTTATCCATGATAAATAAAAATCATCCACTAGATCTTCAGATCTGCAGACGTGGGGAGTAAAACCGACCTCTGCCAGAAAGGCAGCAGGACCTTTCTGAAGGATTGGTCACAGATTTAGTGTTTCTTGTTGTTTTATTTGTCAGTATGTCGACGTGTGTCTTGGTACACAGCTACAGCTACAGCTATGAACATGTAGCTATGTGGCTATGCTAATTAGCGCTAGCCCTTTTCCATGACAAATAAAAATCATCCACTAGATCTTCAAATCTGCAGACGTGGGGAGTAAAACCGACCTTTGTGTTTATTAAGACAGCCTACAACTAGCATGCCTCCCTCCTAAGCTCCTTGTTAGCACACATTTGTGCAGGTAATGAAAAACGGAGGAGGGGATTCAGTATTATTTTATACAGTCTATGGGCTGAACAAGCTCCGAGCTCTGACTCCGTGACAGACCGGATATTGTTGTTACGTAACAAAGACACGGAAGTCTGAAACGGCTCGTTTCACACACATTTATAGAAAGGTGGAGAAATCAAAACAGGGGCAGAATGGATTTTTTTCATTCTCGGGGGGTTTGTAGACATGCCAGGGAAACATATTTCAGGTAGAGAACCATTAAAAAGTCCATTTTGCATGATATGTCACCTTTAATGTAATGACTGGAGTGCTACAAAGACCCCCAAACACTGCAACCATCACACAGTGGGATCTAACTCTCCTGACATCGAGTTACAGTCCCTTTAAATGAGGTGAATTTAAGAGAGAGTGGGCTGTTATGGGATTAAATTATTGTTATTATTTATTTAATTCTCAATTAAATAAAGGAAGATCTTTCTAAAACTGCACGTTGTCTAAAAAGTGATGATGAAAGTAGATTTTCTGTTTGCTCTGACTGCTGCACGTCTCCAGTTTAGCTTTGAACAAATACAAACATGCACTCTCTTCATCAGGCAGCTCACCTTTAGTAATAAAACACATCTTTTGATGTTGTTTCCTGTCTTTGTGTTCATGTAAACATTATTTTTTAAGTCTTTTGGTGTTTGGATATTTGCGACTGATGCATCCTTCTTCCTCTGAGCGCCGGATTTGTTCATGGTTTAATCCTTCATGTATAAATTCCCCTTCTACATCTCTAGCTTTTAGAGTTTAACAGTCTAAATGCGTCTCTCCTGCTCATGGATTAGATGCAAATGAAACTGAACAGCAACCGAAGACCAAGACAGAATGATTCGGACTGTGTCCCCTGAAGAAAAGCCGTGAAGAGTTATAACCGCTCTCATTGATTTCTTTTGTTTTACGCACTTCAGCTGAAGCTCTCCACTCCACCAAGTATCCAGTGTGGCTCTCTTTAACGGCCTTTTGCACCTGCTTAATGACATTTAGCCCAGACTAATTGAGAGGCCCCAGATAACCATCTGAGCTGCCATTTGGGCTCGCTGAAGGAAAAGCAGCCGGGTTGACAGGAGGGGGAGGAGGGGGGTGAGGAGGGACGGGAGAAGTTGTGTTGTTTTTGGGAGAGAGAGCACTGAAGCTTCTGTCTGTCTGTCTGGGGAGCAAAGGGGAGACAAGGTGAAACTTTGAAAACTTTTACTCCGACAGCTCCTCTCTGTCAGCACCTGCTCTCCCTGCTCCCCACGCCGGCCAATTACAGCTTCACCTTTTAGCTGGATCCTCTATCAGGGCACGCCATCTCATTACAGCAGCCAGCTGGCCGCAGCCAAAGGCCGACTCCTGCACACAGGCAGCCGGATAAAGGTCAGCTTGCACACTGCTGGACGCTGCCCTAGGCTCTGAGCTCTGTGGGTATCTGTGGGTGTCAGTGTGTGGTGTGTCTGCCAGGCTTAGAGGTCTTTGCTGCAGGTTTTCACAGGACTTGTTGGTCTGTGAGCAAGGAGCGAGGATTAGCACACCTGTGAGTGTGTTTGTGTGTGTGTGTGTGTGTGTGGGAGGCGAGGGAGGGGTTGGTGTGTGAGTCACAAAGAAGACTACCTGATGGCTTTCATTAAAATGAGCAGCAGTCCTGTGCTAAGTGACTCATGGTAATCATCTGACAGCTGTCAGAGATCTATTAATGAGTCTGCTCGGGGATCACGGCACGCTTTCTCAGGTCTGGATGAGGCGGCACAGGAGGGCGCCTCATGGCTGCAGGTTTCAGTGATTCAGGCAACGATACTTCCCTCAAAGGAATCTTTCAAGTCCTGGTTTGTCATAATGTTGATACAAGGATTAAACCTGAGCTGTGAAGAAACACCAACAGTGACTGGTTTTATTCTCACTTTCACCTGATGAACACTGACAGATACTTAAGTCCTCAGAGTTTCCAGTCATCACTGTGTTTTCTTCTCTTTAATGAAGCTGCTCAGATGTTCTCACATGAACTGAATCGATGCTTAATGACGATGACATTTGATCACAAAGACTTCTTTATCTTTGCTGTGGTTGTTGGTAGGACAGAGCAGGTTTGAAGCTACACTGAAATGCAGCCACTAGTTTCATGACTGTACCTCTATGGTTGCTGCTATAATGCTATAAAGCTCTACTACCCAGATGTAAACAAACACAGATGACAGATGACATCTTGAAGTGTGGCGTGGTTCGTCAGTATGTTGATCTAGTAAATGGAGATAAAGTAGTTTGTAGTCTGTGTCTGGTTAACTCAACCGGAGCAATAGGGAACCAGCACATGTATTTGGACGTGGTGCTAGCTCTGCTAGTGTTAGCCACACTCGGCAAAAAAATTGAGATTGTATTTCATTTTAATTTGATGCTTAGACCATGATCACATGGTATGGAGCAAGGGAGAGGTTCCGGTGACTGGTGGTTAGGCTTTCAGCAGTGTGTCTGCCCCCTGGTGGCCGGCTGCAGTATAGGTCAAAAAATCCGTCTCCCCCATTCAAATGAATGGAGGAGCAGTCAAACTTTAAAAAATAAATACACATCGTACGAATGTTTCTCTCATCCGTATGCTGTGGTGATATGTAGTTAGTATTTGACTGTTTTATGTCCAAGGCCTCTTTTTTCTGAAAAGTTTATTTTTCGTTAGTTATTAGAGTTTAAAAAACGGGGTTTTACTTCCTGTTTCCTTTGATTCACAGCCGCCGAAGAGAGAAACTTCAAAGGACACACAGCGTCTTGTGACGTTACGCTGTAGGGCGGAGCTTATTACAGTGGCTTCACAGGCTCTGGCTGCACAATGGCGGCGCCCTGGAGAGGGATTTTTTGGCTTCAGAACCGTACAACGGGAAGAGGCGGAGCAACGCCTCCATTTTTATTTACAGTCTATGGTATGGAGCCACAGACAGAACATAAATTACAAATAAATAAATAAAAAATAATGATAGCACACGGCATGGCTGAAGTCCAACAGATCTTATTTAAACAATGGAAGCACATTTTTCAGAAAAGCCCCTAATTTGCTGATAACTTTTTGCTTATCTGACTTAATTAATTTAAACACAGAGGGACGCTTTAAATAATACTTTGGTATCAACCTTTCTCTATAAGACTCTGTGATCACGTGCTGAGCCGTGTTAAATAAGCTGTGCTCAATTCGGAGTGTTTTCTTATCTTTAGACTGGTTGGTTTAGTCTTGTTTATGATTCTTTAAGTTATATTTTGGGGCTTTAATGACTTTATTCAGATACGATAGGACATGAGATAGAGCGGGAAACTGGGAACCCTAACCCAAACCCACCCTGATTAGTCCATATTTAAATTTCTGTTTAAAGGACTAGTAAATTAGTCAACTTGCAAATCCCTAGTTATTGAACCATTAGGAACTACCCTGCGTTTAAGTGGTGTCAGATTTACCGGCAAAAACTGTTCTTAACTGGGTTCAGTCGGGTGAAGGGTCATGAAGTCAGAGCAAAAACTCAGTAAAATGTGAGTATAAAAGTTGTCAAGTTGAAGTCAGGAGAAGAGAACTAGTAAACCAAAGAAAATATTGTATTGATGGTTAAAAAAAGTAAAAGTATGATTGCTTCAGGTATCAAATATCAATTTTCCTGCTTTCATGTAATTGGGAATGTGGTATTTCACTGTAGACCATGACCCTTTGATGCCTTCTATGTGGAGTGACATGGATTACTTACAAAGGGTGTTTATTTGGATTCTTTATTATAACAAGTCAGATAAAGCAACATGTTGGTGAGTGTCAGGAAGAGAATGATGCAGCTGAGACAAACTCACAAACCCTGGGACCTGTTTTAAGCGTGTTTTTAAATTGCTCTGAGCGTTAAAACACAACACATCCATTTCTTTCTTTCATTACAGCAACAAGATCATTCACATACTTCCCCAACGAGCAGCAATTAAATGCTAAACATAAGGGTAATTTAATTTAAGTAATGTGAGAGTTTTAATCATTTTGTGCACAAAGCTTTTAAAATATATATCTGGAACTTTAAATCTGGACAGACGTCAACCAGAGGATGAAATTGATTCTGAAATGATCATGTGACTTTCATTAAACCATGATTAAAGTGAAATGAATGAGTGATGACACAATGAAGAGAAAGAGAGACACTCACCCATCTGCTCCACGATGTCTGGAGGAAACACTCTGGAGGCGAAGGCTCGACGGAAGATGTCAGAAAACTCTTTGTCAAGGCCGCCGATACCCATCCGCTCGAAGTTCCAGTCGGGGCTGATGATGGACTGGCGAGACTCTCGGGTCTTGGATTTCCCTGGAGAGGTCAGATGAAAAAAAGACAGTCAGTGTTTGTCTGGATTTTCAATTAGTGAGTGAAGAAGCTCTTGTGTCGTCTCTGATTCATGCATACATTATTTTGTTTTCTATAACTGACAGTTTTAAAGAGACTGACTTTTTGTCTCACTGATTTGAATATTCATACAACCAGAATATATCATAATAAAACTTTGGGGTGTATCTGAAGTGCTGGTCAGGAATTAGTTGCATTTGCAAATTGATGCAATGCCAAACAAATCTGAAAGAGAAGCTGAGAAACATGAGGGAAGTCTGCCCCCTTGTGGTTTGAGAGAGAACTGCTCTACAGGCAGAGGAAGTAAATAAAACACTTCTGTTTAAATAAAGCTGTACAAAGGTTTAAGAAATGTCTTTTATTTGTGTTGATATAATATTTATCTTAATTCACTGAGGTCTGAGATCAAGTGTTTCTAAGTATAAAGAGAGCTTCATAATGTTGTCACTCACCAATGAGGGTCATAGATGAGGTCTCTGACTTCTCAAAAATCACCTGACTGTTCCCCGTCAGCAGACCGATCGCAATCTGAGCAAAGAAACAAAAGATATTTAATCTCTGAGGAACAAGCAGTAACATATTTATTCTGATACAGGCGGACTACATGTTTCTAAAAAGGTAAGGATGAAAAAGCACTGTAAATAAAAGTCTCTTTTGGCACAGAATAAGATATCAAACATGGAAGAGCGTCAGATTATCCGACAGTCACCTTTGGTTTTTTGCCAGAGTTGTTTTCTCCCCTGAGGATGCTCGGATCCATGGCCTCGATGTCTTTGATCAGCAAGCCAAACAGCTTATCGTTGAAACTGAACCCAAACTAAAGAGCACAAAAGGAAGACAGAAGTTATGAGAATGGAACAAAAAAATGATTCAGTGATCCTACATTGGACTCAGGTTGGATTTGTCGTGTTAAAACTGCAGGAAAACAAGTATTTTCTTAAATCAGACTGTGTAATAAACATTGTCTGCACTGTTATTTACATGTGATGTGATAGTTTGCATGTATGTTCATCACATTTCCTCCTATTAGATGTTGTTGTAGTGATGTAAGCACAGGTAACTTCACATGCAGCTTTCCACCACAGCATGAAAAATGACTGCCTCCCTTATCTTCCTACTTAAAGGCAGTGACTCCACATAAACTCAGTGAGTTACAGGTGTGATTACCTGCTGTCCAACGCTGAAGGCCTGGTTATTGAAGTGCTGGAGGAACTCCCCGGCCATGAGGTCGGAGTTGTAAGGGTTGCTGTCCACGCTCTTCTTCTGCAGGAAGTCGATCTCCACCGTCATGGTGCTGATACACTGTTTGGACTTGTCGTACTTGTAGTTTGTTACTAAAAGAAAGGAAACAAACAACAAAGAGTTAGAGTTCATTGACTTGGATTATTAAAGGTGACATATCACGCTTTTTTCATCAATATATATTGATCTAAGAGGTCCCCAAAACATGTCTTTAAAGTTTATGCTCAAAAAAACACTTTGAAATCAGATTTTGGTCTGCCTGAAAAGCCCTCTTCTTCAGTCCTCCTCAGAACACTCTGTTTCTCTCTGACCACGCCCCCTCAGGAAGTGGATGTGCCTCGGCTGTCCAGCACGTTGATCTAATGTTTACATGTTGGCTGAATATACACGGCTGCTCAGAGATCACGTTACTTCAACCCTCTGAATCTGATCCAGAATCTGATCCTGACGGAGAGGCGCCTGCAGCAGGACCTTTCTGAACGATTGGTCATAGATTTAGTGTTTCTTGTTGTTTTATTTATCAGTATGTAGACGTGTGTCTTGGTACACAGCTACGAACATGTAGCTATGTGGCTATGCTAACTAGCGCTAGCACTTATCCATGACAAATAAAAATCATCCACTAGATCTTCAAATCTGCAGGCGTGTGGAGTAAAACCAACCTCTAACAGAAGGGCAGCGGGACCTCTTCTGAAGGATTGGTCACAGATTTAGTGTTTCTTGTTGTTTTATTTGTCAGTATGTTGACGTGCGTCTTGGTACACAGCTACAGCTACGACATGTAGCTATGTGGCTATGCTAACTAGCGCTAGCACTTATCCATGATAAATAAAAATCGTCCACTAGATCTTCAAATCTGCAGACGTGGGGAGTAAAACCGACCTCTGTGTTTATTAAGACAGCCTACAACTAGCATGCCTCCCTCCTAAGCTCCTTGTTAGCACACATGTGTGCAGGGAATGAAAAACTGAGGAGGGATTCAGTATTATTTTATACAGTCTATGGGCTGAACAAGCTCCGAGCTCTGACTCCGTGACAGACCGGATATTGTTGTTACGTAACAAAAACACGGAAGTCTGAAACGGCTCGTTTCACACACATTTACAGAAAGGTGGAGAAATCAGAACAGGGACAGAATGGATTTTTTTCATTCTCGGGGGGTTTGTAGACATAACAGGGACACATATTTCAGGTAGAGAACCATTAAAAAGTCAATTTTGCATGATATGTCACCTTTAATATTATCATTAATTCACCAAACACAGCGTTCCTGGGATGTGTACAGCTTTAATTACGGAGATGACTTTTAGGGAAGTATACATCATGTGCACTTGTTTCCAAAGACAGCTAAAGACCCAGCTCTTTAGGAAGCACTATGCACTTAGCTAGACTGTTCTCCACTGTTGTCTCCAGGGGCAGATCATGTCTTCCAGCTAAAGTTGACTCGCACTGTCCTGCTCTACTCTGGGAATCTGTGTTCAGCTCTGGAGTGACCCAGCACTTGGTGACTTTGGCTGACACGTTTAAACGCCAATTTAAACTCCAACTAACCGACTAATCTAAAGGTGACAAACATTCAAAACTGAGCATGATGTATTCAATATGGCTCAACCCAGGATCCCAGAGTCTGTGGGTAGACATGTCAGATTAGTTTGCAGAGTGGGGCTAAAGATAGCAGAGCTAGCACCACCTTGCAGGTTAGCGTCCTCATGCCTGTGCTGGTTCCTCATGTCTCTGGTGGAGTGGTTATATGTCAGTTTAACCAGACACAGCCTACATACAACTTTATCTCCATTAACTAGATCAACATACTGACAAACCACGCCGTGCTACCAGACAACATCTGTCACCTGTGCAGAGCTTAACATCATCATGCCAGTGGAGGGTGGGTTGCATGGGTAGAGTCCCCTCTCTACCTTCAAAAGACAGCTAAAGACCCAGCTCTTCAGGAAGCACTATGCACTTAGCTAGACTGTTCTCCACTGTTGTCCCCAGTGGCAGATCATGTCTTCAAGCTACAGTTGACTCTCACTGTCCTGCTCTACTCTGGGACTCTGTGTTCAGGTCTGGAGTGACCCAGCACTTGGTACTTTGGTCATTATTGTGGTGATGTTAATGATAATGGAAGGTCTTAAATTGTTTGATTGCTTCATTGTAGATGTTCCTTACTTACTTTTGTGCATTGCCTTTACACTGCCTGGCAGTACCTGCACTCAGATGGACTTGAAGCACTTTGTTACTCGTACTGATCTTGTTTCCTCTTGTCTAGATCTTTGCTTGTGTTGTTCTTGTTCTCGTATGTACGTCGCTATGGATAAAAGCATCTGCTAAATGACATTGTGACATTGTAACTTGCAAAAAAAAAAAGCTGGGAGCTTCTGTCAATGTTAAAAAGCAGTATGCTGGGGCACTGTTGGCCTAGCAGTCTAAGCGGCCCACATACAGAGGCTACAGTCCTCGTCGCAGGGGTCCCCGGTTCACTCTCTACTCCCCACATTACCTGTCTCTCTTCAGCTGTCTTATGAAATAAAGGCAAAAAGGCCAAAAATATAACTTAAAAAAAAAAAAAAACACTGCAAGTTTTGTCTCATCCTATTTTAAATTTTCTCACCTGAAAAAAAATACCAAATACACATTTTTAGCTTCAAATTTAGGATTTTTCTTACATTTTTTCCCCAAATGAGACTTTTTTTTCTGATAAATTTGTTGTTGGTTGTTTCCCTATGAATGCAATAAAACGTTGTGGTTGGCAGATGTTAAATCTTATTTGTATTATATTTCAAATAGAGAAAAAACCACACAAGTGCATCAGTGCTCTGAAAATTAAATACCACACACACGGCTCTCTGGCTCATCAGCAAGTATTTGACATTTATGGTTCGATTATGTTGAATTAGTCAGCAGGGAATCGCTCATTAGTACATTTGGAGAGATAAACGTATAAATCAATGTCTATTTAGCGCTCCATTATCACTAACAAGCGTTTCATTATGTCTTTAATGTGGGAGACACAATCAGCAACACAACAGATATGATTTATCTCATCCTTTAACTATTCAAATCATCTGTGAGGCGTCAAACTGCTGACGCCTCACTGTGGGAATGAGATAGACTTCTTTAAAAAGAGGCTGATTTTTCCACTGCTGCAGAGTAATCAGGAAATTACACCATCAATACTGCTTTATTATTTATATCACAGTTACCACAGTGACACTGATAGAACAGTCTGTCCTCTGAGGGGATGAACTGATTTAATATTTAAGACACTGCCTTTGATCAAATAATAAAAAGAGACATAGCTGTGCTGTTTTTTCCAAAGGATGTGAAGAAAGATTAAAGCTTCATGAGGCTTTTTCTCTCTTTCACTCAGTGGATTATATTTTCATCCCTCCTTTTCACTTCTGATATGAAGACAGACTCATAATAGCGCCCATCACTCTGGGCATCACTTGGCCTGAGGGAGACGAGGACGGTATTCCATCAAAGAGCGAGCCTTCTCTATCTGGATGCAGGTGCAGATGTGCAGTGAGTGACGCCACCTTAAAGTCATGCTGTCATGCTGTCTGTCACTGTGCACGGGAAATCATGTTCCCTCCACCTCGATAATAGTTCAGCCGTTCGTCTGCAGCCTTTAATGTCAGTCACGTGAATCCTTCATAATCTGAAGGTCAGATTTGATGCTAAAGGCTATTGTGTTCCTGCTGCAAGTGTCTGGGACTCACAGGGAGTTCAGTGATAAGAGACAAAGACTGTCAGTAGAAGATAATCAGAAGACGACACGTTAATTACGGTGTAACAAAAGGCGGGAAAAGAAACTTTGAGCTTCCTAGCCAACAGCTACAGTGTTCCCGCCTGTCCATCAAGTCAGCTGTGACTCATTGGAAGACTCATAATCTCAATATCTTCAAATTTACGGCGATATAAAAAGAATCACCCCCCTACAGTGTGTGCCGATCAAGAAATGAGCTATCCAGACTACACTCGTCTTTAGTACCAGGCTGTAAACATGTTTATTTCTGCTGTAAAGATCATCTTCTTTGAATTGGTGTGTATGTGGTTTCCGGTACTTCCTGAGCCAGCCTCAATCAGATCCTTGATGAACTGCAGTTTTTAGCACTTCTGCATTGGACTCATATTTTGAGACAAGAAGTTGCCGCTTGATTCAGACCTAAACTGGTTTTTGAACCAGGCTGTAAACTTGTTTATTTATGCTGCAAATATCGTCTTTCTTGAATGGGTGTGTATGTGGTTTCTTGAGTTTCTGCAGCCAGCCTCTAGTGGACACTCAGTGAACTGCAGTTTTTAGCACTTCTGCATGGACTTCATATTTTGAGATCGGAGGTTCAAAGTTCAAAGTCTTCTTTAGTGTCAAATAAACTGCAGTATGCACCAGACATTCAGAGGATTTGATATTACATTTCTCTCTAAGACCCTAGCAACAACAACAACAGATACACATAGGAAATAGCCAGAAAAAGATAGATAGATAAGCTAAAATTAAAAAGAGTAAGCTAATAAGAATAATAAAATACAGTTTTGAAACAGTGCAACAACTTTGCTATACTGCAATTTAAAATCAAAGTAAGTGTGTGCGTTTCAGTTCTGAGGATGACAGACCTCAGCGATGATTTGGAGGGGGTCAGTGACCGGGTTAAGTCTGTGAAGGGGGCACTCATAGACTGTAAATAAAAATGGACAGCGTTGCTCCGCCTCTTCCCTTTGTACGGTTCTGAAGCCAAAAAATCCCTCTCCTGGGCGCCGCCATTGTGCAGCCAGAACCTGTGAAGCCACTGTAATAAGCTCCGCCCTACAGCGTAGCGTCACAAGACGCTGTGTGCCCTTTGAAGTTTCTCTCTACGGCGGCTGTGAATCAAAGGAAACAGGAAGTAAAACCCCGTTTTTTAAACTCTAATAACTAACGAAAAAGAAACTTTTCAGGAAAAAGAGGCCTTGAACACAAAACACTCAAATACTAACTACATATCACCACAGCATACAGATGTGAGAAACATTCGTACGACGTGTATTAATTTTTTAAAGCTTGACTGCTCCTCCATTCAAATTAATGGGGAGACGGATTTTTTGACCTATACTGCAGCCAGCCACCAGGGGGCAGTCACACTGCTGAAAGCCTCACCGCCAGGGCTGTATCCGGCACGCTTGGGTGCACTATGGGAAGAGGGGGCAAAACAGGGAGAGAGTTCAGCATCCTGACTTCCTGGTGGATAAAACTGTCCCCTCAGTCTGCTGGTTCTGGCCCAGAGACTGCATAGTCTCCTTTCTGATGGCAGCAGGCTGAGGAGGCTGTGAGACGGGTGGGAGGGGTCGCCTGCTATGCACAGGGCTTTTCAGGTGAGGTGGGAAGAGTTAATGCCGGTTGACTTGAACAAACTAGTTTTAAAAGACTGAACGTCAAAACTCATGAAACTCCGGTCTAAAGATACGAGGCCATTGCGGAAGTGCTAAAAACTGCAGTTCATCGAGGATCCACTTGAGGCAGACTCTGTGAATATTTTTCTAACGCGGCTATTCCACAGATATTTAGATTACGAGTCTTCCAATGAGAGGCACAGCTGACTTGATTGACAGACGGTAACACTGTAGCTGTTGGCGAGGAGGCTCAAAGCCCGCCTGTTTATGTCACACTAGATCAAAAGCAGTTATGTTGAGTTCAACATTTCCAATATGGCTGCCGCCGCCGCCGATTGGCTTCAAAATAGCGCTTCAAAAACAGACGAGTGACGTCACGGACACTACGTCCATTATCTATACAGTCTATGATTACAACCTTGCTACTGATGCAGCCTCATAACAAAAAGATTACCTTCAACTTCCTGTCCGATGGAAAGACCAGCCCACTTTCTCTGCAGGAAGAAAAGATGTTCAATCATTGGTGATCGTTTAAAGTGTTGATAAAAAGGTAGAATATTACAGCTACACTTCAAAACAACAACAAACATGTCAGAGACATCGATGCAACAATCCTCTGCAGCTGCTTCTTATTTCACCACACTTCTAAACACTGAGATGCAAATGTTCACTTACAGGACATAAAAGGTTACAACATGAAGTATGAGTCAGGCATCTGTAGATGTGATTTAATGAGTACTGTGGTGAAATAAGAGCGTCTGGAGGAGGTTGCAGTAGTACCTGTGTGCCATTGAGGCTGCCAAGTTTACAGACGGAGGAAGAGGCAGGCAGAGACAGGCAAGGTAAGAGAGAGGAAAGAAGCAGGGACAGACAGATTGAGACCAACAAAGAGGTCCATGCAGAGAGCGCAGACACAAACATTGATTAATACCTGAAGATTAACATTAGGGGTTATATTTAAAGCATATTTTGTATAAAGAGTCAAGATGTCAAAAGCAGTGCACAGATATTTTAAGAGACTCAGTCGTCAGTGAGAGCGTGTGGCGGTGACACCGACCTGCGGCAGGCTGAAGGCGATGGACCCGGAGTTGACGCTGGGATGTGTCTTCAAGGTGAACACAAACTTGTGGCCCCCGTTCCGCACAGTCACATGTCTGCATGGGAGAGGATTAGATGTGGATGGGACACGTTATTGATTACAGACACCAAAAGGACACTTCTCACTTCTCATACTACCTTGGTGAAGCATCTGTCTGAAGATGTTTTGTTTAAAGGTGACATTTCACGCTTTTTTCATCAATATATATTGGTCTAAGAGGTCCCCAAAACATGTCTTTAAAGTTTATGCTCAAAAAAACACTTTGAAATCAGATTTTGGTCTGCCTGATAACCCCTCTTCTTCAGTCCTCCTCAGAACACTCTGTTTTCTCTCTGACCACGCCCCCTCAGGAAGTGGATGTGCCTCGGCTCTCCAGCACGTTGATCTAATGTTTCCATGTTGGCTGAATATACACGGCTGCTCAGAGATCACGTTACTTCAACCCTCTGAATCTGATCCAGAATCTGATCCTGACGGAGAGGCGCCTGTAGCAGGACCTTTCTGAGGGATTGGTCACAGATTTAGTGTTTCTTGTTGTTTTATTTATCAGTATGTCGACGTGTGTCTTGGTACACAGCTACGAATATGGCGCTATGTGGCTATGCTAACTAGCGCTAGCACTTATCCATGATAAATAAAAATCATCCACTAGATCTTCAAATCTGCAGACGTGGGGAGTAAAACCGACCTCTACCAGAAAGGCAACAGGACCTTTTCTGAAGGATTGGTCATAGATTTAGTGTTTCTTGTTGTTTTATTTGTCAGTATGTTGACGTGTGTCTTGGTACACAGCTACAGCTACGACATGTAGCTATGCTAACTAGCGCTAGCACTTATCCATGATACATAAAAATCATCCACTTGATCTTCAAATCTGCAGACGTGGGGAGTAAAACCGACCTTTGTGTTTATTAAGACAGCCTACAACTAGCATGCCTCCCTCCTAAGCTCCTTGTTAGCACACATGTGTGCAGGTAATGAAAAACAGAGGAGGGATTCAGTATTATTTTATACAGTCTATGGGCTGAACAAGCTCCGAGCTCTGACTCCGTGACAGACCGGATATTGTTGTTACGTAACAAAAACACGGAAGTCTGAAACGGCTCGTTTCACACACATTTACAGAAAGGTGGAGAAATCAGAACAGGGGCAGAATGGATTTTTATCATTCTCGGGGGGTTTGTAGACAGGGACACATATTTCAGGTAGAGAACCATTAAAAAGTCCATTTTGCATGATATGTCACCTTTAAATTTGACATGCTATCTCTCTGGAGGTACCTGTTGTGTAGCTGTTGTATGCATCTGCTATTTGTATTAATGTTTATTTTAAAATTGTAACTCTGTAACTGTGCTGTTGCCTATCTTAGCCAGGACTCTCTTGGAAAAGAGATTCTTAATCTCAATGAGCATTTCCTGGTTAAATAAAGGTTATAATAATAATAATAATAATAATAATAATAATAATAATAATAATAATAATAATAATAATAATAATAATTCACATATCCAGGATCAGATGACATAGATTACTTTACTCCAAGTGTTCCGAGAAGTCAACTTTATCCAGATCGAGGCTTTAAAAGTTAATAAAATTCTAGATTACGTATCACATAATTTGTCCACAAGGGGGCGCCAAAATCCACACAAACTGAAAGATCCTGATAGTTACTTTCATTTATATATTTGAGGTTCATGTTAACAGGTTTATGGTTATTTCTTTACAATCGATCAATCATCAACTTTCATACAAATCAAATGCAAATCAAAGAGCTGTACAGCGATTGAAAAGAAGAAAGAAGCAGAAATAAAATAATTGCAAGACATATTAAAAACAAAAAATGATTTTAAATAGAGACTAATGCACACCAACAAAAATTAAATATATGTAATTAAAATAGTTAAAGCTGCTGTGAGGAACTTTTAGCTTGTATCGATTCTGGCGCCCCCTTGTGGACAAAGTGATACCTCTTATCTCTTGTCCTGTACATGCAAAATAAGTGTCTTCAGACAATAACCTCATCCTGTTGTCTTTGCACATTTAGATTTATCGCACAATGTGGTTATTTGCAATGAAAACAGCCAAAAAAAGCTGTTTCTAGAGTGAGATGTCAATCATCTGTTCTGACACCTACCCCCTCAGAGAAGTTTCAGGCATTGAAATGACAACAGAGAAGGTATCAGTGTTGTTGTAGATGGTCTCGTTTGCTTTTGAGGGTCATAAAGAGGCATCAGTATCAGTTTCAGTCTGTTTCTCAGCCAGTTAAAAACTCCTCATAGTGCCTTTAAAGCATCAAATTAATATTAAGAATATAAATAGTAAAAATGAATAAATTAAAAAAGGGTAAGGATAAAATAAAGGCTAAAAATATCAATAAAATTGAGTAGATAAATAAAAAACAGATAGTTAAAATTAATAAGATAACAAGACAAAATTAAAATCAATATAAAACATTAAAGTAATACAATTGTTAAACCCTACATAAAAACCAGACTGATTAAATATGCTTTTAGGTTATGTTTAAAAGGCTCAATATATCCAGCTCCTCTCAGATCCTCCAGCAGGCTGTCCCATCGTCTAGGAGCGTAGTGGCTGAAAGCAGCATCACCAAAAGTTTGTGTTCTCCTTACAGAAACAACATCCTTTTTTTAAGCCTTAAACTCCACCTCATCTGCACTGTCACTTTAAATATTTAACAATTCAAGGGCAATATTTAAAAAAAGGAAATGTCTTAAATATTCAGACTGTTGAAAGAATGAAAAAAGACAGCACTCTGAAGTTTAAAGTCATAACATTTCTTGCTTTTTCCCCCCAAATTTGCAGCATTTGTTTGCTGCAGAATGTATTTTTCATTTTTTTTAATTCTTGTTATTTATTTTTGTACACATGCAATAAAAATCCCAGTAAACAAAGACTACATTTTCATCCCAGCCGTGTTAGCTTCCATCTGTAATCTGCCGTTCTCCCCTGACACGAGTCTCGGTCTTGAAGATCAAATATAAACATGTGGAGAACAACTGCAGAACAAATCCAGATGTTCCTGTCCGTTCTCTTTTATCAGAGCTGCTGAAAGTTTGTTGACAGAAAGTGAATCCCACACATCAAGGTGACGTAACCTCCCACACCGAACACTCAGCCCACACCTCTACGTCCTGCCATAACACCATCACTTCATTCTGCTGCAGGGTTACGTGTGTCAGAGGAAATCCCACTCACTGTTCCAGCTGCTGCTCCTTCTCGTTGATGACGGCACAGTTGGTCAGCGAGAGTTCGTCTGTCGGGCATTTAGCCGCGATCATAATCTGATGGGAGAGAAACACAAACAAAGACTTCAGTGAGAAACACTTTCTGAATGATGAGGGCTCTTTGAAGCTGATTGAAAGCTTTCTTCTCTCCACTCAGAAGGACAAAAATGACCAAAGATAAACGGGTACATTGAAGACTTTCAGTTACAGTAAAAGTCCTGCTTATGTCCCAGTTTAAAGCTGTGTAAGTCTCAGCACTCTGCACTGATACGGGTAATAACTTTCAGATTTTACAGTCTTTATATTTGGACTCGGGTCAGTGGAACAGAGAAAGGCAGCTTGTGTGGGTCAGCACTCCTGAGGCTCTTCTCTCAACACGAGGACCAAACCCACAAACACACCATGACATGCATGCTGCTATGATCATGTCTGGAAATAGAGCTTCCTGCTGGATCTGCATGCTTTGAATCAGACGCCTTTAAAAGGAGGAGTAACCTTTGTTATTATTTTCACCTTTTATATCCATTTATTTAAATATGAACCTATTTATTTGATTGTATTTTCACTACTATAATAATTGTTTTCTCTTCTCTATTTATTTATCTTTTTATTTTAAAGTATTATTATTTTTTTTTCATTAACTAATTAATTCACTTATACTTATTTTTGTTTTCTTAGATAAGAAAAACATCACATGACTAAATTGTTTACATTGATGCAGACACACAAACATCACTTTATTACGTTTTCATCGTGTTTAAGTTTTAAAGTCACTCCACACTTTCTGTCTCGTCTGTCATTGAAAGTTAAGATCCTAATGAAGTCTTTTTAGAAACATGATTAGGAACGTTCCTTTAACCTCATTAAGCTGCAGCAAACCTGAAAAGAGAGACTGTCTGACCTACATGTTAAAAAGAGTACACCTCGTCTATTTCAGGTTTTACACCATCTATTAACTAACCACGTCCTTTTAGATGTCCGGATAGATGATCTGATATTGTTGTTCTCACAGTGCATCAGGGTCAAAACTCTGAGGAGATCTAACTAGAGTCAGATGATATACATGATACACGCTGAAAACCCCAATCATAACCCTAACCCTAATCTTAACCCTAACCCTAATCTTAACCCTAACCCTAACCCCAATCATAACCCTAACCCTAACCCTAATCTTAACCCTAACCCTAACCCTAACCCTAACCCCAATCATAACCCTAACCCTAACCCTAATCTTAACCCTAACCCTAATCTTAACCCTAACCCTAACCCTAACCCTAACCCTAATCTTAACCCTAACCCTAACCCTAATCATAACCCTAGCCCTAATCTTAACCCTAACCCTAATCTTAACCCTAACCCTAATCTTAACACTAACCCTAATCTTAACCCCAATCTTGACCCTAACCCTAACCCTAACCATAACCCTAATCTTAACCCTAACCCTAATCATAACCCTAGCCTTAATCATAACGCTAACCCTAATCTTAACCCTAACCCTAATCATAACCCTAACCATAACCCTAACCTTAACCCTAACCCTAACCCTAACCCTAATCTTAACCCCAATCATAACCCTAACCCTAACCCTAATCATAACCCTAACCCTAATCTTAACCCTAACCCTAATCTTAACCCCAATCATAACCCTAACCCTAATCTTAACCCTTACCCTAACCCTAACCCTAATCTTAGCCCTAACCCTAACCCTAACCATAACCCTAACCCTAATCTTAACCCTAACCCTAATCTTAACCCCAATCTTGACCCTAACCCTAACCCTAACCCTAATCATAACCCTAGCCCTAATCATAACCCTAACCCTAATCTTAACCCCAATCTTGACCCTAACCCTAACCCTAATCATAACCCTAGCCCCAATCATAACCCTAACCTTAACCCTAACCATAACCCTAGCCCTAATCATAACCCTAACCCTAATCTTAACCCCAATCATAACCCTAACCTTAACCCTAACCATAACCCTAACCCTAATCTTAACCCTAACCCTAACCCTAATCTTAACCCTAACCCTAACCCTAACCCTAACCCTAATCATAACCCTAACCCTAATCTTAACCCTAACCCTAATCTTAACCCTAACCCTAACCCTAACCTTAACCCTAATCATAACCCTAACCCTAATCTTAACCCTAACCCTAATCTTAACCCTAACCCTAACCCTAATCTTAACCCTAACCCTAATCTTAATCCTAACCTTAACCCTAATCATAACCCTAACCCTAATCTTAACCCTAATCCTAATCTTAACCCTAACCCTAATCTTAATCCTAACCCTAACCCTAATCTTAACCCTAACCCTAACCCTAACCCTACCGTAACCCTAACCCTAATCTTAACCCTAACCCTAACCCTAACCCTACCATAACCCTAACCCTAATCATAACCCTTAGTGATGTGTCTTGATCAAAATCTGCGTCTCTGAGAGCCGATGCTTTATAGTGAATCAGAAGTACTTGACATACTATTTGTGTTGCTTTGTGTTCCCCTCCTCTAGTTTATTTGTGTACATTTTGTCCTGTTTGTATTTATATTGTTGTAGGACACCTCTGTAAAAGAGGTCTCAGTCTCAGTGTCCCTATCTGCTAAATTAAAGGATGAATAAGATAGGTATAGACAGGTATACAATCAGAAATATTGATGACAATGATGACAATCAGTAATTGGAAGCACAATAACTTCCCCAGAGGGTTGATTTATCATTAATTATTCATTACAAGGAACATTTTGCGAATTTTGAACTACAGTTAACCAGCTGTATCAGACACAACTTGAAAAACACAAACACAGACACTTTGTTTACAATGCAGTATAAGATATCCACTCATGAAACTGAACATTCATCCCCAGCCGACTATCTTCTTGATCCTTTTTATACCTTATAAAGCTGCTACACTTCATTATTGATATATAGAGAACATTGATTTGGCCCTTTAAACTCGAGCTACAGTCACAGCCTTTTACAACATGTCATATTGAAGTCAATATCAGTGATATTGAAGTCAATATCAGTGTTATTGATGTAACTCAACGACTCTGTGGCCATAATACTCCAAACTTTAGCAGTATATTAGCTAAATTAGATTTAGTACAAGTTTGTCGCCACAGTGAGAGCAGTCATAAGATACTCCATTCCACTTCCGGGTTGCCTCCGAAGTTTTGAATGACATCTCGTTCTGCCACACAGGCTCGTGCTGCGCTGGCTCACTTTACGTGATAAAAACAACCCTTTAAGAACACGTTAGGTAAAGTTTTCAGCTCGAACCCTTCGAGGTGAAAGAGTCTTCAACATTAATGTTCGCTTCACTCACCCGCGCGCTCATCTCTGGGTGTTTTTAGGGTTTTAAACCCGTTCAGGTGCAATTCAGCAGAAACGGTTCCGCTGACAGAACAACTGCAGGAACGGGAAAGTGACGTGTTCAGGGGCGGGATCTCGGGACGTGATATGATGTCATCACGTAGAGGACGTAAAGGTCTGTGTGCGGCGGTGGAGGAAAAGTGAAAGGAGATCTTTGAAATCCATTACAGAGGGCTTTAAACTAAGGCAAGCCGTTCAGGAAATTAATATATATTGAATGAAGTCTGAATATATTGAATGAAACTCGATATATATGGAATGAAAGTGAATATATGGAATGACACTAGATATATATGGATTGAAAGTCTGAATATATGGAATGAAACTCGATATATATGGAATGAAAGTCTGAATATATTGAATGAAACTAGATATATATGGATTGAAAGTCTGAATATATGTAATGAAACTAGATATATATGGATTGAAAGTCTAAATATATGTAATGAAACTAGATATATATGGATTGAAAGTCTAAATATATGTAATGAAACTAGATATATATGGATTGAAAGTCTAAATATATGTAATGAAACTATATATATATGGATTGAAAGTCTGAATATATGTAATGAAACTATATATATATGGATTGAAAGTCTAAATATATGTAATGAAACTAGATATATATGGATTGAAAGTCTAAATATATGTAATGAAACTAGATATATATGGAATAAAAGTCTGAATATATGTAATGAAACTAGATATATATGGAATAGAAGTCTGAATATATGGAATGAAACTATATATATGGATTGAAAGTCTGAATATATGGAATGAAAAAAGACATCATGTGTGGCCTGCACCATCTTGTATTCAGACTTTCATTCCATATATTCAGATTTCATTCCATATATATCAAGTTTAATTCCATATATTCAGATTTCATTCCATATATATCAAGTTTGATTCCATATATTCAGACTTCATTCAATATATTCAGACTTCATTCCATATATATCAAGTTTGATTCCATATATTCAGACTTTCATTCAATATATATCAAGTTTCATTCCATATATATCAAGTTTCATTCCATATATTCAGATTTCATTCCATATATATCAAGTTTGATTCCATATATTCAGACTTCATTCAATATATATCAAGTTTCATTCCATATATATCAAGTTTGATTCCATATATTCAGACTTCATTCAATATATATCAAGTTTCATTCCATATATTCAGATTTCATTCCATATATATCAAGTTTCATTCCATATATTCAGACCTTCATTCAATATATATCAAGTTTCATTCCATATATATCAAGTTTCATTCCATATATTCAGATTTCATTCCATATATATCAAGTTTGATTCCATATATTCAGACTTCATTCAATATATATCAAGTTTCATTCCATATATTCAGATTTCATTCCATATATATCAAGTTTGATTCCATACATTCAGACTTCATTCAATATATATCAAGTTTCATTCCATATATATCAAGTTTCATTCCATATATTCAGATTTCATTCAATATATTCACACTTCATTCCATATATTCAGACTTCATTCAGTATATTCAGACTTCATTCCATATATTCAGACTTCATTCAATATATTCAGATTTCATTCCATATATTCAGACTTCATTCAATATATTCAGACCTTCATTCAATATATTCAGACATTCATTCAATATATTCAGACTTCATTCCATATATATCAAGTTTCATTCCATATATTCAGACTTTCATTCAATATATTATTTCCTGAACGGCTTGCCATATTAAACGAATGAGTACACTGAATAATAACTTTGGACATGTTATATTATTAAGTTAAAAAATTAGACTGTTCATATAAAAATCAAAATTAGCGGAAAATACAATAAAATATAAAAATGTATCTTATCTAAATCATGACTTGATTTGGACCCTAACAAACAACATACATTAAAAAAAATATATATATTAAAAAATTCAGAAATTGCTTCAGATATAATTTGAACAGATAAAAAAAAATAATAATTTCATCAACAGTTCATGCCTCCCGGACGCCTCCCTTTAGAGGTGTTCCGGGCACGTCCAACTGGGAGAAGGCCCCGGGGTAGACCCAGAACGCGGTGGAGGGATTATATCTCCCGCCTGGTCTGGGAACGCCTCGGGATTCCCCAGGAGGAGCTGGAAAGTGTCGCCGGGGAGAGGGATGTCTGGGTCAATTTGCTTGGACCGCTACCCCCGCGACCCGACCCCGGATAAGGGGAAGAAACTGGATGGATGGATGGAATAGTTAGCCTATCTATTTGTCATGTTTAATTTAATATTATTTAATATATCTTAGGGTTTATGTAAAAGTGAGTACTTTCTTTAGGGTAAATAGTGCAAAGGTTGAACTGGTTATATATCAGGTAATTAATATATACATATATGCAGGGATGTGCAGATGATTTTGGAGGGGCAGGGTGCCAAAAATTCACAAAAGGGCATTTTTCAAACTACTGACATAATACAAGAAATATTTATTTCTTTTTTTATATACTATGAAATATTATTTTTTAGTATCTACTTGTATTTATTTATTCATTGGATTTTTTTATTTTATTTGATTATTTTTTTTAAGTATAAGTTTTAAGTATTTTTTAAGTATAAGCTACTGCTGTCACATATTATTTACTGTGTATTTCTGTTGTGTGACCACTTTATTTATTCAGTATAACTATTTTGTTTACACACTGTTTACATATTTTTCCAGTATGCTTGCTTTTGACCCCTTTACCCACAGAGTGTTACTCCCTTATTAATTTATTCTCTATCCAACCCCAACCACGGCACATTCCCCACACTTCTTTTATCATTTTAATTCAAATATATATTTCAGGATATATGTATATTTGTGTGAACATGATAATGTATATATTGCTGCTGTGCAGTAACTGACCTAGCTGTGTTCTTATACCACTGCTCTCTGGCCTTTTAATTGCCCTCCAGGATAAATAAAGTATTTCAAATTGAATTTAAATGTTGCTTGTGAAGCTTTACCAAAGGGAGGGGTGAGCAAGGGAGCGCCTTGATATTGCAACATATTCCCATTTCTACACACCATACCCGAGGAAGCCACAAGACAGTCTGGCGGTCAATTAAGGATGATTTAATGCTAAATCTGTGCTGATTAATGGGAACAGGATTGCAGAATGGATCACTCTGGCAGCTCAGGTGATGAAAGGGTTCAACTTATACACCCAAGTTTGGTATGTGTGAGTTCATAATAACAAAAGACAATTCAAAGCTGTCCGTTTAACTGATTTAATGCCCTTTGATGTGAGGTTATTCTTTAATTAGTGACAAAAATAGCAGCAGGAGAAAGACTCTCGGGTGACTTCTGTGATTCCCAGTGTCAACATTTGTATTTCTTCTGTGGTGAGCTCCGACTGATTTAACCTTCCCTTGGATTGAACATTTATTTTTTGCTTGTATACACATTTTCATGGTCGTGCTCCCGCTCTCAACTGCATTTCAAAGTAACACGTAGTGACATATAAGTCCAGTCTCCTCGCTGTTTAACTGTACAAGAAGTGACGAATTACCATCAGCTGTTTTTGTTTTTTTGCAAGAGACAAGACAAAATCCTTAAAATACAAAATATTTATTTTGAAAATGTCTTTTATAAGAGAAAACAAAAAAAATCAAAACCAAATCAAAACCATACAAATTGTTTGGTTACTAGCATACCACACTAGTGCTAGGAACTAACAATGAAGAATTGCTCACTCAAGGGGAAACTCACAGACGCTCAGAGGCGATGATGAAAACATCTCCACCTCCGCCCTCCGATTTCATATTGCACCCAAACAGTGAGGCAAACCGAAGCGCCGAAAAAGTGGCACTAGTGGTGAAATGGCATCCTGTCTGTTCTGTGAACCGACACAAGCAGGGCGGGCAGACACGTGGCAACCATCTGATTCTCTCTCTCTCTTTTTTTTCTTCTTTTTTTTAAACAAAAACACAAAACCGAAAACAAATAAAGTGAGTTTAATACATGTCTGAAATACAGCGGGTACTTAACGGTTGGCATTGATATGGTGAGGGGAAAATAAAAAGCTAGAGGGGGAGCTCTTTGACAAAACTCAGAATCCTAAGGAATATCCCAGCCTTCCAAAAACAGAACAGTGTGCTTCTGAAAGTTATGGAGAAGAAGGAGAAAGCCTCACGTCTGCGTACACGTGTGGTAGCAGACGTGCGAGGCCACAGAGGTCAATGTTGCACCTGTGAGGTTGCAGTGGAGACAGCTGTAAGGCTCGGTGACCTTACAGCAGATATAAACATATATATGTTTTCTTAAACCTTTAATCTTTTTTTATTGTGGATGTACAATATTCCCTGATGGCCTGATTTGGCCGCTGAGTGTTACACAGAATCCTGAAGAGATATCAAAATTAAAGAGGAAAAAAAAAAAAAATAGACAAGAGAAGTGATGACATTGTCCATTGAGGGAGAGGAGGGGGGAGTTTGATGGGGGAATCCTGTTGCAGTTTGTGGGACTCTTTGTAGCTCTCTTGTCCCCTTCTTAAAATGTTACACACGCTGGTCAAACACACACAGTTCCTCCATCACACTGCCGCAGAAATCTGCTCTGAGGACGAGAGGAGAACAAACTCAGTGAAGAACAAACAAAGAGCACAGACGCCGGCTTTCTTCTCTTTTAGGGTTTTTTTTTTTTATTGTACCTATGTCAGCTTCTTGGCTTTGTTGTAAAGTGAATCCACGACTTTGCTCATGTTCTGAATTGTTTCCAAGGCTGCTTCGTATGTTTTGTCCACGGGGGGCTCCTCAAATATTATCAACACGCCCTCTCCTTGGTCGAGGATTCCTGCGGCAGAGACACAACGTTAACATCACAGAACAAAGGAGACTTCCTGTCTGACATGTTTATACATTTAAGGATCTCAGGTTACCGTGAAACTTTTCGTCCAGGATCATCTGTGATAGTTTTCTCTCGACATCCCCCTGAAAAATAAAGGAAATCAATAAGAACACAAGGAATTTAAAGAGAAATAAACACAGATTTAACTCTCAGGTGAGTGTTTTAAAGAAAAGATGCATACCTTTGACAGTTTGATTAGACCTGATATGTGTTCTATCTGAAAATGAAAGAGAGTCAGATTAAATACACGACATTAAACATCAAAAATCTCTTAAAACAAACCTCATTACAGCATAGAGTACGGAAGGAATATTGAAGTATTAGCTCTAGGCGTGACCCCAAATAGTGGAATATTCGACGATTCGTTCTAACGAGACTTAGTCGACTGCCAATCTCATAGTCGAATATTTGCATATGAAACGTGGATCATTCCATTCAAACCATGGGGGTGCTCAATGTCTAATTTTACACTATTTTCCTGTTTCCCGTAAAAATAGTGTCTCATTTATCCTATTTTGATATAAATATAAACTTATTTAATGTAATTCTGAGAACAGCTCTTGAAGTGTTAAATCTCCTTAAAGTGGTAATTAAATCTCCCCTGGTAATTAAAGGTGGATCATTTAGTGGGACCTGTGGAGCAGACGTACCTCAGCTGGCCTTTAAATCTTTCTACGTTCATGGCAGCTCAAAATGTCAGGAAATAAAACTTCAGTTGATCCTAAAAACTAGTGATGAAGATGAGGAGCAGCTTCATGAAGAGGGCTGTGAGATCAAGGATTACCGGACCACACAAAAACTGTACGGGGCCAAAAGAACCAGGAGGGATACCCAAAGCTGTCTGAAGCCTCAAAAACAATCCACAGCATCCCATCCACCTCCACATCATCAGAGAGGATATTATCAAAGACAGGATTTACAGTCAACAAAGCAAGGAGCGCACTTCTGCCTGTAAACACGATGGTTTTCCTCACGTACAATTTGAAAAGACTCAAGCGGACAAAGACGAGATGAAAGACTGTTTTAAAAGGTTCTGTTAAGAGATTTAAAAACCCTTTAGCTGGTTCAGGTTTGATTTTAAACATTATACAAATATTTAGTCTTAAGTTGGACAAACTACCCTCTGCAGTGCTGCTCTCTGCTGTGTGAACACTGTTTAAATATCTCCTGATTCCTTTCTCTATAGTGGAGCGTTGTTCCATGTTTAACGGATGGTGGCCTTATTTCAGTTTTCTCTCCTTCATCACCTCGTTGTTTTTGTAATATAGATTTAAAAAATCTAAGTTGTATACTTATAATATTCTGTTGTCCCTTTTACTTTAAGCTATGAGTCTCTTAATTATAAATGGTTATGTGTGATATTGTCATGTGGTCACCATCATGCAGACTTTGGGTCAATAAGGAAAAACAACAAACATTCCACTATTAGTCGACTATGGGCAAAATCTGATGAATCAGATTCCACTAAGCAGATCCTTAGTCGGGCTCACCCCTACATTAGCTCTGACGTGAGACGGATACAACTAAACCAAAATACATTTGAACAGTAGGATTATCACTGAGCATTTAGCTGCAGCACTATATGGTGCAAAAGCTGCAAAAACATGGTTGCAACTGCACCAAACTAGAGGTGCATTTCGACCAAGAGTTCCAGGGTCTTTTAGCCCCCAGAAATACTTTACAATTTTTTTTTTTAGAACAAATAAAAACAAATGAAAGAAAGAGAAATCAAGAGAATCACAGATGTGTGTGATGTTATTGTGGAAGGCGGGTGGAATAAAAACACTGCGGTTAATCTACCAATCAAGACACGTTCAGCATTGCAGGCCCTGCCCTCCGAAAGTCCTGGGATCCTTGGAAAGTACTACCCCCCTAGCAGGGGCTTTTTAGTGGGGAGATTAACTAACCCTGAATTAAATTTAGACTTGGTTTCTAGGGTCGAAACGCACGTAGTTAAGGGGTAAAGTTCCTGCGGTTGAAAAACACCTTAGGAGTTGTCTTCTTGCAGCAGTTACATTAATGCACATCCTGTCTGAATGGACCATGAGGTGATTTCATAGGAAGCAATTAGAGGAACTCATTTCAGCCACTTGTATCCGCGGAGGGAGCTCGGAGTAGAGCCGCTGCTCCTCTGCGTCGAAAGGAGTCAGCTGAGGTGGTTCGGGCATCTGATAAGGATGCCTCCCGGGCGCCTCCCTTTAGAGGTGTTCCGGGCACGTCCAACTGGGAGAAGGCCCCGGGGTAGACCCAGAATGCGGTGGAGGGATTATATCTCCCGCCTGGTCTGGGAACGCCTCGGGATTCCCCAGGAGGAGCTGGAATGTCTCGCCGGGGAGAGGGATGTCTGGGTCAATTTGCTTGGACTGCTACCCCCGCGACCCGACCCCGGATAAGCGGAAGAAAATGGATGGATGGATGGATGGATGGATGGGCAATTAGAGAATAAAAGAAGTGTAAAGCTCTGTTGTAAACACGAGCTTCTTCCAATTAAGACTTCTGGGCAAAGTAAAAGCCTATCTCCCTCCTCATGAGTTTGAGAAGGTGATACATGTTTATCACTCCTCGCCTGGATTATTGTAACTCCTTGTATGTTGGTGTTGATCAGTTGTCTCTTCGTCGAGATCACATCACGCCTGTACGGGCTTCTCTTCACTGGGTTCCTGTCAGCTTTGGGTTCCTGTCAGCTTTAGGATCCAGTTCAAGATTGTGTTGTTGGTTTTTTTAAAAGTTTACATGGGTTGGCACCACCATACCTGAGTGAGTGTTTGCTCCAGCCCGAGCACTCAGGTCAACACACCAGAGGGGTAAACTACGAAGCCGGATTTGCGGTTATCGAGGTAACTTCAGGGTCAACTCTGGATTTTCTGTACTACGAAGGTGGTTCTCGTCTTCATGCTGAACACCTAACCTGCTCCGGAGCAGGTTATGCTCAGGATCAGAGATCAGTTTGTAGTAAACTCCGCCCACTGACCAATCAGCTCGCTCGATCACGGAGCTCTGTTAGCTGATCGTGAGGGGAGGGGGGAGAACTGAGGTCAAGCTGCAGTCAGTCCCTCCAGGATTTCGCGGGATTTTTTTTGTGATTGTTGCGGCCCAAAAAGGCTGAATTTGCGACAGCTTTTTGAAAAAATTGCGGTGAAAGTTGCGATTGTTTTTTTTTTTGCTTTTCCCCCCCAATAACATCTCAGGGGCAAGTAAACATGCTAAATTACAGTTGTTTTTAGAAAACATTCTTGATGTGGCCACTGACTGTATTTTGATTATCTTGATTCACAGAAAAATGCCATGAAAGGACTGTATTGCACATTTACGACGGTCCCTGAATGCACCTCGCAGCGACTGATGCACAGTCAGTTCACGGCACTCTGAAACTAATCTGAATCTTTGATGACAAGGAGTTGATCAAAACTTACTAAAGGTGTCTGATGTTTCACCAAACTGGATTAAATCAAGCTGTAGATGCAGAGCTTTTTACGGTAACCACGGCAACAACGTCAAACATCAAATAGTAAACAGACGTCCCCCGGTTGTGTCTCTGTCACTAACGCACACCGGGGGGTAAAAATCATCAATGAAGATGAGACAGATGCATGGAGGTGAGGAGAGCTGGTTCATAAAGCACACCTGCTGCAGGTAGAGACCAAGCTAACACTGAGCCCCTCAATCTATAAATAACAACGTTGTCATGGTCACTTGTCCTGCCTGCTGTCCCCTCTTTTCACCTGTTCTCTGTGCGTGTTTTGTTGTTGAAAAGTGACGATCAAGTAAGGACTTATGTTTATGTTCCAAGGAAGTCAAATTGATGACAAAACCGATGACGTACAGGGGCTGAGGTTAAGGTAATTGGTCAAATTTGCGGGAAAGTTGCGGTGATTGTAAAAAATTGCAAGGCCGCGAAAAAATCGCGCTGATTGGTTGAATTTGCGTTTCCTGGAGGGACTGTGCAGTGGAGAAGAGATGGGCAGGACACTTTGTCTACCTGTATGATTTTATATATAAAATACTGATGACAGTTATTGATTATCTTTCCTGACATCAAACTTAAACAGAGTCTGAAGCAAGATTATTCAGATTAAATTGTTTTACTGCATTAAATATAAAACTACGCGTGCTTATCACTTTGAATCATGTTCTCATTTGTATTAGTCCTTTAACCACAGCGCTCAGTTTGATACCGTCAGGACTGCAGCTGAAATATTAAGTCTAAAACTCACACACACACGAGACAAGATGAAATCAGAGAGAGAGATCACTGTCAGGGAATAAACAGAGTTATTATAGTCAGATATATCTGCACTAATGATGAGAAGTAAGACGTCGTTTGCGCATTCAAACTCTTTTTGTCTTACCCCTCAGTTCTTCCTTCATGTTTCAAAAACAGCTGTGTTGAAGTTAATCTGGATTATAATAATAATAATTTTATTTAGAAGCGCCTTTCAGAGCACTCAAGGTCGCTTTACAGACAGATAAAAAACACAATAAATAAAAGAACACGATAAGATAAATAAAAACAACAAGCAAAGTAACACCAAGTTAAAAATGAAGCAGTGGAAATTAGGCAGGGAATGCAGTTTGAAACAGATGGGTTTTGAGTTTTGATTTGAAGAGGGGTAGTGAGTCAGAGTTTCGGATGTCCGGTGGGAGTGAGTTCCAGAGTTGGGGAGCAGAGCGACTGAAAGCTCTGCTCCCCATGGTGCTGAGACGGGCAGGGGGCACAGAGAGGTGGAGGGAGGAGGAAGACCTGAGGGAGCGAGAGGGGGTGACGATGTGGAGGAGATCAGAGAGATACGGGGGGGAGAGGTTGTGGACGGCCTTGAATGTGTAGAGGAGGATTTTGAAATTGATTCTGAGTTTGACCGGTAGCCAGTGGAGCTGCTGGAGGATGGGGGTGATGTGGTGAAAGGAGGGGGTTCTAGTGATGATGCGGGCTGCAGAGTTTTGGACCAGTTGAAGTTTATGGAGGGATTTGTGAGGGACACCGAAGAGGAGTGAATTACAATAATCGATACGGGAGGAGACAAGACTGTGGACCAGGATAGCAGTGGTGTGAGGGGTGAGAGAGGGGCGGAGACGGTTGATGTTGCGGAGGTGGAAATATGCAGACCGGGTTATGCTATTGATGTGAGAGTTGAAAGAAAGTGAGCTGTCGAGGATGACACCCAGGCTCTTTACCTGAGGGGAGGGGGACACTGTTGAACTGTCGATGGAGAGGGAGAAACTGTCGGCTTTGGATAAGGTGTGTGTTTAACTTCTTCATATTTTTCTAATATCAGCGCAGTGTTTGGAATTCGTGTCGATGTGCTGACGGCAGACTGTCCGTGTCTGTGATTGGTCACGTGTTGCCTTCTCCGCCCCGTTCATGTGAACGCACTCAGGGTAATTCTGGATTGACTCAACATGTTGATAACCAGCTTCGTGTGACGGATTAGCGCGATCTCCTTTGTCAGGTTCAGTGAAGCCGGATCAGGAGAAGATATCTAGGATATGCTGAACTGGCTTCGTAGTATACTCCTCAGGGGGTTTTAGATGTGCTAAGATCGAGGCTCAAAACAAGAGGTGACAGTGGCTGCTCTCACACTGTGGAACAGTCTGCCTCCAATTATTAGATATGCTCAGACCACTGAGGGTTTTCAATCTTTGCTTTAAACACACCTGTTTTAGTGCTAGGCTTTCAATACCTAGTGAGCGAGACATCCCAACATTTTATCTAGCTTTTATTTATCGTGGCTTTTTTGTTTTATCGACTGTATTTTAAAAATGTTTTATTTTCTAACGAATATTTTATTGATTGTGTTTTTAAGCTTGTACAGCACTTTGGCCAACTGCGGTTGTTATATAAATAAAGTTTGACTTGACTTGACTAAAGAAGTGTCTCCAGGTTATAAATGCAAAGCCCTTCCTTACCTGTACTCTGGAAAAGGGTTCAATAACTCGGATGAGGTTTTGTTCCAGCAGGCTGTCGTACAGCGTGGCCAGGTGAGTGTTGATGATGGGGTCATCCCTCAGTTCTGCTCTGTACTCTGTGAGGGCCTGAAAGAAGAACAACTTTGACTTAACAAGCTTGAAAAGAGGGGCGATTTTAGGGGAAGCATAACACACAAAACCAGAGGCAGTCTTACCTTTTCAAAGTCTGCTAATGATCTGTTCTTGCTTGCCAGGGCGATGCATTTCAGTGCATCTGTCTGGAGGAATCATGAGAAAGAAGAAGAAGTGTTAAATGTCACTGTGACGAGATTAGTGCTTAAAATTTACCTTCACATAAAGGATAATCTGAGCAAGTTTGGGGAAAGTATTTTCAAAATAAAGCTCTGGATTGAGGGATCTGATCAGCGCTACATCTGAGGACCAATCAAAACACTAAGATCATAAAAAACAAAACATCTAAATTGTGTTGTATTATAAGGAATAAATATGTGTTGTGTACCTGTCGGCCAGCGTGCCGCAGAGCCAGTTTTCCACTTATAAGGGCTTGTACCTCCTCTGGTCTGAAATAGATGGAGTCAGATATAACAGTCAGGACAACATGTGTATGCAAAGACTTCATATAAATGTGACATAGGTTCAAAAAGTGAAATGTTCTGAGCAGCACTCACAGGTTGAGGACGATTTTGCACAGAAGCATGTATTTGAGTGCTGTGATGGCTCTGGGGCTGTCGATGGAGTCATAGCCCTCGAACGCCTCAAAGAAGTAGGAGTAGGCCGTCTTCCAGTCCTTCTCCTCGGCTGCGTGGATGATCCCTGCAGCGGAGAGGACACAGTGAGAAAGTTAAAGCCTTCGATTGGAAACAACAACAAGAACTGGAGGAACTTGCTGAGCTGAAGATAAACATCACGTCTGCTGTTTGAGCGATATTCAAAGTATGCGTTTGCTTACATCACAGGATGACCATAAACATCTAAATATTATATCACACTCAGAAAGTGATCAATACTTTAGTCAGACTCAGAGAAATGATATCATGAAATAACAGGACACTGTTAGTGTTCAAGCTGCACACATTATCAGACCTGCTTGGCGCCCCCTAGTGGTAAAATTCGAGAGTTAATGGTGAGAACACAAAGACTGCCTCATCTTTCTTCAAAATAAAACTCAGTGAGCTTCACGACAAAAAAAAAGGCAAGATAAAATGTAAAATGATTTCTGATTCTTCCTTCATCTGTGTGGTTTGATCATTTTCACACCCACCCTTCAGCACCTCCACTGGCTCCCCACACAGCACCGAATCCACTTCAAGATCCTGCTCAAGCCCTCAATAACCTCGCCCCTTCATACCTGACCGACCGAAACGTCACTCCCCATCTCGCCGCCTCAGATCATCAGATACCAATCTCCCGTCCCCCATCACCAAGTCCAGGCACCGCACCATGGGGGACAGAGCCTTTGCACTCTCTCCCTCCACTTTGACTCTCTTCACTCATTTAGAAACCACCTCATGACCTTCCTGTTTAAAAAAGCATACAACACATGACCTCTACTCCCGCCCCACCTCTGTCTTTGTTCTGTTCTGTTTTATTTACTTGCTTTATTTAAATTTTTTTTGTAAAGCGGCTTACAAATCCAAACAATTATTTTATAATTATTATTTATAACCTCAGACAACAGAAGTCAACCCCCAACTTGTGAAGTAAGCACCTGACCTACTAGACCCTCACCTGGATAAGTTTGTGTGGTTTTAAAGCCTCTAAAAGTCTATAAAACTGAAGCTGAAGAACTAAAATATCAAATCTCTGCTCAGCCTGGCTTTACAATAAATCATAACCCTTTATTAGAGCAGGTATTTGACTCAATTTTGAAGGAACAGGGTGAAACAGAGCAGGAATAATGGCTCAAATGGCTTACTGCAAGGTGTTGTTAATATTAGAATGAAATGTGTCTTTTATTTCCAAGTAGTGAAAGAAAGGCTTAAAAAAGCAGAACAAGATGTAGGGATAGTGTGGCAGCTAAATCCTCTGTTTGTTCTCTCCTGCAGAGAGAACCTCGGCCACTTCAGCTCAGCTTGTCTCATGACGTGAGAAAGGCGAACAAATCTGACCTGACTGCATGTCCAGAGCCGCCTGGAGCTTGGGAGGACAGTAGATGGCGTTGGCGGTGGTCCTGGCTGAGGTGAGAGCTGCGCGGGCCTTGGGCAGGTTACTGAGAGCGTGGTACGTCTTACTTTCGAGAAGCTGAACCTCCACAAGGAGAGCTTTGTCATCCATCTTTTTCAGCTCATTGAGCAGCTGGGAGCCTGGAGAGGAAGGAGAAGGAAGAAGAGTCTGAGCGAAGGTTGCAAGAACTTTGAACGACGCATGGGAGGATTAACTATGGAGTACAACGTCTTACTGCTGTGCAAACATCTTTGTAAATGGCTTCATGCGTTCATAAACACCCCAACTCTATAAATATAAAGCTCCTCTCCTCCTCGCCACACTCCAGTGGTAAACAGACCCAACAAGAATATATATTTTTACAGTCTGAGGGTTTTTAAGTGGACTAGTAAACATCTGTGTCAGTTGCACGCTGGATAAAGAAGTGAGAGCCAGCGGCAGCATCTTCCTTTTTGTGAAGTCACTGAAGCAGAAGGTAGAAGCTGCGATCTACCCACAGATAAAAATGTCCTGTTTCCAAACACTCACCGAGCGCCAAGGCCTCCTGGTATCGTTTGGTGTCAAAATAGAGTGAGATCAGTCGCGCCTGAAAGAAAAGAAAGTGTTATTAGAGAAGCAGAGAGCAGCTGTGCCGATCTGGAGGGTGGCTCACTGAAGAATTGAACCTTGGTGTAAACTATTCAGCATTTGGAACAACAAAGATGTCTCTCTGTTTCAGAGTGTTTGCACATTTGCTTCCCTTGATTCTTCACCTTTTAAAAGCTGACTCAACTTACAAACATTTACAGACCTGGAAGCCTCACTTTTTCCTTCTTTTATTCAACATATCTTTTGATTTTGTACCCCACACTCTCTCAAAGATCAAACAAGATTTAATAATTCTCAGTGCATATTTTAGCTTGCATTTAATTGTCAGTAACTCTGTAAAAGCATGCTTTATTCTCCAACAAAGAGAGGTTACTAATTTACTTGTTTTCCCTTTTTAATCTTGTAAAGTTTCTGTGATATTTTGCACCTCACAAGTCTTTAAATCTAAGTTAGAATTCTTGATTTCTGATTAAAAGAGCCACAGCTACCTCAAGTATGTAGCTGCATCCTGGACTGACATTTGATTGAGTAAACACCACTTAGGCTCGTCTAGTGCGGTTTCAAAATGTCAGTTGTTTCACAGCAATTCATGGAAAAAAGTATGTGAAAATGTTATTGACCACTTTGATAAAGGACACGCTAAACTACAATTACTAAGAAGTGTCAGAGGGAGGATATGAACAAGACGTTCTCAACACAAAAGCGTTTTAATGATGACCGTTTTACTTGAAACATCATCCTGAAGCTGCAGAACACTTCGGTCTGTCTGCACGTGTTTGTCAATGATGATGCTATATTGTTGTTGTCGTGAGGCGGCGGAAGAAACTTGATGTCCATCACTTTTTGTTTAAGCCATAGCCTGTATATAAAATGGTCATAGTATCCGTGACATCACTCATCTGTTCCTGAGCGCTGTTTTAAAGCCTGATCATCAGCGGGTGCCATATTAGAAATGCTGAACTCAACCTAACTTGTGTGTGAGGTAAAGAGGATGGCCTTTAGCCTTTTTGTAAACAGCTACAGGGTGCCCGCCTGTCAATCAAGTCAGGTATGCCCTTATTTGGGCATAACCCATACATTTAATGCTGAGTTATAAATAAATTCACCTCCGTACAGTGTGTGCCGATAGAGAAAGGAGCTACTCAGACCTGAACTGTTTTTTGTACCAGGCTGTAAACATGTTTATATCTGCTGTAAAGATCGTCTTCTTTGAATGAGTGTGTATGTGGTTTCTGGTGTTTCTGCAGCCAGCCTCAAGTGGACACTTGATGAACTGCAGTTTTTAGCACTTCTGCATGGGCTTCATATTTTAAGACCGGAGGTTGCTGCTTGGGGTGGCCCCAAAAGCGCAAGAAGCCACATACACACACCATTCTGAAAAGCTGATCTTTACAGAAAATGTGGAGGTGAATTTTTCTTATAACTCATTAGTTTTTAAAATATTAAGGCTACAAGTTTTGCAAAATTAAGGGCACACTGTTGCTGTTAGCGAGGAGGATAAAGGCCTGCCTCAACTCCACCTCTTTGCCTCTTGGTAGGTCGACCGTGTGTTAGATTGTCTGTATTTACAATTTGGGGACCACTATTAATAGGGTTCAAAACTCAGCTTGAAGTGACAGTGACGGAAATGAGTTCTTCAGACCTAAACTTTTTTTGAACCAGGATGTAAACATGTTTAATTCTACTGTAAAGATCGTCTTCTTTGAATGGGTGTGTATGTGGTTTCCTGTGTTTCTGCAGCCAGCCTCAAGTGGACGCTCAATGAACTGCAGTTTTTAGCACTTCTGCATTGGCTTCTTATTTTAAGACCGGAGGTTTTGCTGGATTAGATTCAAAACGTCAGGAATAGTGATGAAACTTTGAGGACAAATGTCAAATGTGAAGTGTAAGACACATGAAGGAAGACCTGCAATAAAAAGGTTCCTCCTCTAATCATTGCTCCTCTACCCGGCCCTGATGTTCTCCCTTTCAAAACAATGTTCAAACATCTTAATAGTGGATCCTACTGCACCTGTTCATGCTACACACACACAGCTGCTAATAACATCCTCTATCATTTCATGGACACCTCTCACGTTGCTCTTAATGTGCAGCCTGAAGCGTCAGCATCTCAGCTTTCAGCTCATTCACTCCCGACAGACTTCCCCGTCTCGGATTCTTCCTTCACACAGTGCTCATAAAAATCTTGTTGATCCTGTATCTCGTAGTCCGGCCAAAAAGCGGCAGATATTCTTGGCTGTGAGTGTGAACCTGCTGGCAGGCATTTGGCCACAAAGCCCGTTTTGGCTGCCTCGGTGGGATGATGTCAGGATAGATGGCAGGCTTCATTAGATGAATTAGCATCACTCGCTGTCATTCTCCGCGGGCAGAGTTTACACGTTTGCTTCATCATAGTTTTCATTTGTCGTTTAACGCAAACGCTGCTTCTGATCTGACTGGAATCACAGCGTCTCTCACTCCAGAAATCAAACCGTATTAAAACTTGATCCCCTGACGCTTCTGTTTGGGGATATCACTTTTGTTTTTTGCTTTCATTACTCATAAATAGTGATGCTTGTCTGTGCTAACAGGGGGTAGAAAAAGGGACAGTTCTTTAGCTGGCTTTGCAAAGAGACAAGACACCAAAACAAGCTTCTATAGATTCAAGCCATGGGCAAATAATTGACTTGATAAACATTCAACTCAAACTGTAAAACTGCATGAAAATATGCTTTGTATTATGTTCATATCCAGTTTTATGCTACAGATTTCCTCCAAGGTGCACCTGAGAGTTTTTCAGATAAAGGACTTTGGGTCACCAGAAGAAAAAAAGTCCCTAAAGCCTGATTCTAGCGTTGAGAAATGACTATGTTGCAATATTTTCCAGAAAAACTTGAGTTGTGATTCATATTTTGACCTGACGCACACTGGGAGTCCCTGAGCTCCCTTGTCTCGTAGCTCTCTCTGAAACTCTGCTGTGGACGTGCCAGACTCCAGCTGCTACATCTCTCTCTTCATCTCCCTCTCTCCAACACGGTCTCAGCAGATGTGTGTCTAACATGAGTCTGGTCCTGCTGGAGGTTTCTGCCTGTTAAAGGAAGTTTGTCCTTGCCACTGCAACTTGCTAAATGCTGCAAAGTGCTCTGCTCATGGTGGATTAAGATCAGATCAGACTGAGTCCTGTCTGTAAGATTGGACTGGATCTGATCCTGTCTTGATGTTGGGTCTTTGTTAATAATAGAACATAGAGTACGGTCTTGACCCGCTCTGTTTGTTGTGATTTGGGGCGCTATAAATAAAGATTGATTCTTGCAGTTTTAAAGTAGTAGTCCTACGTTCCTTTCGTCTTACCTCTAGAGCTTGCCTCAGGAAGGTCCTCTTCTCTGTCTTGGCCCACTCAATGCATTCAAGACACAGCTCCACCTCCTGCCCTGTAGCCGCCTCCATGTCAAGAAAGAGGTCCAGCAGAGATCGGACCAGTCGGGCCGCCTTGGCCTTGCTGATGGAAATCAGGAAAGGCCGGACAAATTTCAGGAGACCCCCAAGTTCTGGAGAAAGGAGAAATAAAAACACAAACATTTCAGAAGGTGGAAACATAAAAAATAATCAAACTTTAAAATGAAAAGTAGAAATTCTACCTGCAGCCTGTCCGGTCTTGGCCAGGAGCATCCCCAACTCCAGGATGCTCTGTTCTTTGACCCTGACAGCTTCCTCATCGTTCTCTTGGACATCTCTCCTCACTGTTCAAGAAAAGCAGGAAAACATAAGACAAAAGTAAAAAAATTGACTGATGACTCAAATTTGACTGATTCCTGTTTATGGTTTTTGGTATCAGACAATCTGTGTCATCTAATGAGCTAAATTTGACGAAGTATTACACCTCTCTCTTAACTAGGGAAGCAAATCTTAAGTTTGCATCATCCTCATATCATTTGGTCATTAAAAACTGTAGTGGAAAAAATGATCGCAGTACTCCAGAGCTGAAGGTGATGACTGGAAATACCTTTACAGGGCAGACAAACATCCCACAAAAAGGTATGCACTGTGGAGGATTTCATCACTCTTTGATTCCTCCTCAACTCACAACTTTATGAGCAGATATCACTTTGAGAGACTAAATTAAATCTATGAACAGGAGTGGGAATTGTAGCCGACATGCTGCCTATGATAGGGATAATTTCATGATACATCTATGTGGTCATAATTGAGAAATAGAAGGACAATCAAGTCATGACACATAAAGAGATCTGATTAACAGAAGAATATTGAATTCCCAATACAGTAAGATGCAAGTTATGTCATTACTGCCACTATTTTCCAATTAAAATATAGATATTTAGGACCAGGGGTACCACTAATTAAGGCAATTGATGCTTTTACAGACCTTATATTAAGTTTTTGTCCTGAAAAGGTACACAAAACAGTTGCTGTAGGGCAGCCAATGTGATAGTAAACAGTGGCGTGTGGTGGCTGGCGTTCTTGTTTGTGCATCAGTGTGCATTTGTCAGTGTCAGCCTGACCTTTGTTTATTATTTTAACTAGCAAGACTACTTTGCAACAAGACATTTCCTGGCCATGTGGCGCAACATCTTATGAGATTTATTGGCTAAAAGCAAAGTCTTCCTGCTGATTGTTGTTTGGACATTTTTTCCCCACTCATAACACACACTTAACTTATCTGAATGTGTGTATTTCTGCATCTTTTTATGTCTTTACTTGTTAGAATACATGTCTTTGTGAAAGTAGAGGTAATGTGTGTAAAGTCTGTGAGTTTGAGGGTCAGTGGAAGCACCTTAGAGACATAGTAGGTGAAATGTTGGTGACCAAAATGAGACATAATGTACCCCACAGTTATAAAATAGGAGATAACATGAAGAAATCAGGTGTTAGAAGTTTTTAGACACATTTTAGTTTGATGTTGAGAAACAGCCTGACAGCTAGTGGGCTATAGTGACAAGGCAATTTGAGGACATGCCTTTGGGAAATGTAAGAAGTGTTTACAGCAGTAAGCAGTTTCTAATTACTTCTTTATTTTCCTAATAATAAACACCAGCATCAACTTAGCCTATACACTTAAATACCCCTTTAATAAGAGGAGTAAGTGTAGGGTTTCCCTCTGTCAGAGATCTGCCTTTCACTGTGTTGACCAAATCGGTTTTGACAACAAGCTAATGACGTTAGCCACCGAAGCAGCCAAGCTAACCTGACAGTCTGAAGAGGAAGTGAAGATACACGGTTTAAAAAGTGCAATAAATCATAAACAGAAAGAAGACACAACCACACAAACTAAAACATCACATTTATGTCCACTTTGAAATATTTCACACCTAGGCCTGCAGTTAGCAGGGCTGCTAACTCGCTAGCATGCACCTCCGTTCTACAGTGAGTCAGCACGGTACCGGCTAACATGCTAACCCCGCTGCCCAGCACCGACCCGGGGGGACAGAGAAGAACAGCAACCAGGGGGATAATGTCCGTGTGTGAGCCCGAGCCGGACACCTACCTATTGAATGGAGAATGTCGATAGAGGCGTTGCGGTCCGTACTAATGAGAGACTGGGCTCTCTGGAACTCAACCACTGCTGCAGCCGCCATCTTCCTTTTTCAAAATGCTGCTTGAATGAAATTTACGTGCAGGGGACTACGTTACTTAGCGCGTGTGACGTCACAGTGTGAGTGGAACGTTGGGGTTTTTGAGGCATTCTGGGAAATGTAGGCACAGCAGAAGAAAAAAGGAGGTCGTAAACATCACCTGAAGCTCCTTTTCCTACCACATGGATCGGTTATTCTTAGATTTTAAAAAGGCACAACACTAAAAATGGTGCACTTATATTTTATAGGATGTTAATTTAAAACATGGTAATATGTTTTAATAGTTTTAATACAAAATATATATGCATACAAAACAGTGTCGTTATTCTGACAGACAATAAAACTATAAGAAACCCAAGGCTAATTAATATACATTCATTTTTCAATACAAAAATAATAGTTTAAAATTCAAAAAATGAATAATAATCTTGAAAAAGTGTCCAAAAATGTTTATTTTCGTGTATCAATGGTCATATGTCTGTAAAACTAACAGGGAACCATATAGGCTAATTAATATACATTCATTTTTCAATACAAAAATAATAGTGTTATATTCAAAAATGAATAATAAGCTTGAAAAAGTTTCCAAAAATGTTTATTTTCGTGTATTAATGGTTATATGTCTGATGATATTTCAATTTATATTATTGTATTCGTATTTATATCTTATTTTATTCATTCTTTGTATTAATATTTTGACTTTTTTCATACTGTGTATAAGAGCATTCTGTAACAACTGAACCCTGGCTGTCTGCTCAAAAAGAAATAAATGATGCAATTGTCTGGCCATAGTGTATTCACAATGAGGTACCACAGACACGCCTCCACCAGATTACAGAAGATTTCAGCTTTATAAAATGTTAATTTAACACAGGGCAATATTTTGTGCCAACACGCACTAGTTTTAATAGTTTTAATAAAAAATATATGCATCCAAAACAGTGTCGTTATTCTGAAAGACAATAAAACAATAGGAAACCCTAGGCTAATTTATATACATTAATTTTTCCAATATAAAAAAATTATCGTGTAGTATTAAAAAAATAATAATATGCTTGAAGAAATGTCCAAAAATATGTATTTTCGTGTATTAATGGTCATATGTCAAATGTTTATAAGGATAATCTCAGTCATATAAATACCTGGTTGATTTGCCATACTGTATTAAACATCACTGTCTGCTCAAAAGGAAATAAATGATGCAATTGTCTGGCCATACTGTATTCATAATGAGGTACCACAGACACGCCCCCACCAGAATAAAGCTTATCATCAGAATTACAGTAATATATAGAAAATGTTATATTCAATACTGCTTTGATAGCCAATATGAGATTAGAATGGGACACTTTCAAGGAGGTGTTTATTTATAGGACCTTATATGCCAACATGCTACCTCCATATGTAAGCGCCTAAAGACAACATGCTGTAGGGTGGTGCTCAGTGTTTTCTTGAGATGCTCATCCTATGGGTTCAGTAGGTTCAGTTTCCATGCATGCCTGCTGTGTGTAGCTGTAGAGGCGGAGTAGTTTCCCGGCACAGAGCGCAGAGCGGCGCCCCACCACCGCCTTTGCGTCAACCAACCCAACCAACCTCACACACACACAGTCAGTCAGTGACACAACACAACATCAGCCCTGAGCTCGCAGCATCCGCATCTCACGGCCAGGGGAGGACCAGGAGCACATCTTCCATCCCAGCAGCATCCATTCCACAACTGCCTGCCACCGTCTGCACACCGCAGAGATCCGGGCGTGCTCATCCTTACAGCTCGCTTTCTGACTCCACTCGGATTATTATTTTTCCTTTGTTGCATTTCCTGTTCGTTGGGGATGGTTTGATGTTTTAACAGCGTCTGGAAGGGAAAACAGGATTCAGACGCAGTTACATCCGGATTGAGCAGGAGATTCAGTAAGTGTGCATCCTTTTTTTTTTGGAACATATATGTGCGTAATGTGTGGAAATGTAGATTGCACAAACTTGTAGGTCCATTTTATTAGGGAAAAACTAATTCGCAGCTTTATTTAATCAAGGAAATATGGCAGCAGATTGAAAGATATATGACCATGGAATTGCAGACAGTCTCATTTATAAACATAATGTGATATATGAAGGTATAAATGGAGCTGATGGTGGTTTTCTTGATGCCACCGCCTCATACGCCCAGCATTCCCATTTCGACGCAGACGCTCAGTTTCAGCACCACGGACAGCTCCCGATGTGCACAACAGCTCCTCCCTGCATGCTTTCATTTCAACCCCCTTTCATAATAAGTATCATTTAAAGCCAGTGTTGTGGAATTCATCAACTAATAGGGAATCAGATTGAAGAGAGAGGGTGATGGAATGAAGCACCGAGCTGCTTGAATCCTGCGCAAGTCGATGCATCGCCTCTCTTTATAAATGCAGAGGTACTGCAGTGAGGACGAAAACATGTCGTGCAAAGAAAGAAATCATGTGTAGTCTTCTTATTCATCCATTCCTCCAGGAGATGCACGATCCGACCTTGGTTTTGTGCTTTCATTTGCTGAATCCTGTCTGTATCTGCTCGACCTTCACCTGTTATTAAGGTGTTTACGTTCCTGTCTTCCATTTTAGTGAGAGGGGTGGCGCGTGGTTCACTCGTCGGCCATTGCCCATAAAATATGTATCTCTCTTTATGAAATATTAATGAATATACTATATATGTTCCATTTATACCGAGGGTGGTGCAGGATTGTTTGAATAGTTGATGCACAATCACACGTTTTTGTTGTGTTCCTCCTCTCCATGGTGTTCTGCATGTAGAGATTTAAAATAGATTTCACATGAGATCACACTTTAACTTAACATAATGTGAGCTCTAATTGATCGTGGGGGATCCATTCTGTCTGAATGCATCATATGAGCTAAAGGCTGCTCCATTCCTGCACTTACTGATCCGGATCAATGCTGCTCATCATCAGCCTGCGGTACAATCAGATACAGCACACGTTCAAGAGAACCGGTAACCGTGATTTCATCTGATGTGGAGGATTATGGATTTAAAATAACACCAGCATTTTATTCTATTTGTAAACAACAATTAATTATTAACATGTGAGATTGATCCCTCGATGATTATTGTTCTGATTATTGATCTTTTCTGCCTGCAGCACGCGCACACAGAGAGCTGAACACAACAGAGTGTTAGAGTCAAGGACACATCTCCTCGGTTTTAGATGCCCAGCTGCAGCTTGTAGCCCGGGACCCCCAGAAGCAACGCGGCTCTGAGACCCTCAGGACCCCCCCTCTGGTAGACGCTCCTCTGACCCAGTGCGGCTGAAGCCCCTGGACGCTCCTCCACCGTCACCATGGGTACCGTGCTGTCTTTGTCCCCCAGCTACAGGAAGGCGGCCCTGTTTGAGGATGGACCCGCCACTGTGGGTCACTACACGGCCGTGCAGAACAGCAAGAACGCCAAAGACAAGAACCTGAAGCGCCACTCGCTCATCAATGTGCTGCCATGGAAACGGATTGTAGCGGTGTCAGCGAAGAAGAAAAGCTCCAAGAAGGTCCAGCCCAACGGGACCTACCAGAACAATGTCACCCAGCTCAACAACGAGAACCTGAAGAAGTCTCAGTCATGCGCTAACCTGTCCACCTTTACGCAGGACCAGAGCACTCCACCTCTCACAAAGACCTCCAACAACACATCAGTGTCGTCCGTGAAAAAGGCCCCTCTCACCAACTCCAATGTGGCCCCCGGGACCCCAAAGAGAGTGATTGTGCAGGCCTCCACCAGTGAGCTGCTGCGCTGCCTGGGGGAGTTCCTGTGCCGGCGCTGCTACAGGCTCAAACACCTGTCCCCCACAGACCCGGTGCTGTGGCTGCGCAGCGTGGACCGCTCCCTGCTCCTGCAGGGCTGGCAGGACCAGGGCTTCATCACCCCTGCTAACGTAGTTTTCGTCTACATGCTGTGTCGGGACGTGGTCTCCTCCGAGGTGGCCACAGAGCACGAGCTGCAGGCAGTGCTGCTCACCTGCCTCTACCTGTCCTACTCCTACATGGGCAACGAGATCTCCTACCCGCTCAAGCCCTTCCTGGTGGAGAGCTCCAAGGAGACCTTCTGGGATCGCTGCCTGTCCATCATCAACCTGATGAGCGCCAAGATGCTGCAGATCAACTCAGACCCGCACTACTTCACTCAGGTGTTCGCGGACCTGAAGAACGAGAGCCAGAAGGAGGAGGAGAGGAGCCGCCTGCTCATCGGTCTGGACCGGTGAGGGAACGCTGGGGGGAGGGGGGAGCACAGGGGGGCAGGGGGGGTGGGGAGTACTCCAGTCTGGCATTTTGACAAGTTTGAAAGGAATTTTGTGATGCTTTTATAAACTGCTGTGGGATGAGGACAATTGGATAGTATTTGAAATTCATACATGGCAGAGTAAGGCTGATAATAAGGATCATAAACATCAATGAAGGCACCTTTTATCACAAGACATGCAGCTTAAAGTGCTTCAAATAAGAAATATGAATGCACAGGAGATAGTGCCCCAATGCTATTATAACAGAAAATTAAAACTATTTGATAAAAACAAGATTGAAATAACATTTGAAATAAAATAAGGTGAAACATCCAAAAGTTACATAAGAAAGAATTGGAAACAATTGGAAAATTAAACATTATTACAAACAACAAGTTTTTCCTCAAGTAATGACGCACATTGTAGCATTTCTTTTCTCTCTGTCTAACCTCACAAGGGATCAATATTAGCAAATCAAAAGGTTACAGTGAGTTTAAAGCTAAGTGCGTCTCATTTTGATGACATCACAGGGCGTCAACCAATTAAGATGGCGGGAAAAAGAGCAGGCTAAGCTAGCTAGCGGCTAAAGTGAAGAGATTAGGTTTAGCTAGTTGCTAAAGACAGAAGGACACCTTGTGCGTTTGTATGTGACGCTTTAACAGGGTATTTGATGTAAAGAGAGAAGGCTAAGCTAGCTAAAGGCTAAAGTGAGGAGAAAGGTATTAACGTAGCCGGCCTTCATGTAAACAGAATCACCGTTTTAAAGTTTGCATCGTGTTAAAGCTGCTGTTGGTAGTAGTGATGTAAACATCAGTTCTGAGAGAGATGTTGAATGTCAACGCTACCCCTCTCCTCTCTGCTGTTGTAACCCCGCCCACAATGATCTATGAGGAAGTAGTGGCTTCCCAGCCAATCAGGGCGACGTAGTGGGGCCACCACTCGACCAATCAGGACGGAGGATTGGGGATTAGCTCTGATTGGTCCGTGATAACGGGAACAAGGGGAATAATAACATTGCTTGATACAAAGGCATTGGAAAACAGAGATTTCACCATAATCTCAAATTACTTCACAGTACCAATGGGTATTCTGAACTTTCTCCAAACCCAGCAGAAAAAAAGTAACTTTTTTACCCCATTCCTACTAACAGCAGCTTTAAAGGGATGATAGTTGGTATGCTAGGCTACAAACAGGAGGTGAGGTGTATTCACCTCGTAGGTACGTAAAATAATCAAGGCCAAAAGTTATTTTCAAGCAAAGGATGGATAATCTGTAACCTGAGAATGAAAGCTTTTTTTGAGTGATATTTAAACAGAAAATGCCAGACTTGGGTAAATCCTTAGCTTACTTACAGATATATATCTATATAAATCTTACAAAAACTTTCAGACAAAAGGACTGAACCAAAAAAAAAACAAAGACATTAGAGAAGGGAGCAAACATCTACAGCAATGAATGTGGACAGGACTGGGGCTGCAGCAGCCCACCAGTGACCTTCTGACTGTTTGACGATGTGATGTGCACTGCCTACTGCAGGAGGGTGAGGGCCATCGCCTGACTGGCTTTCTTCATGCATCACGGATGAGCGAGCATCCTCGGCACTCTGGAACGCCAACACCACCGTCCCCCTCTCCATTAACACGGATACGACAGGACACTTTCCGTTGCAATGCATATCTGAAAGAACAGCAGTGGCCATTAATGCTGGATCCATGTTTTCGCAGGACTTTTACTCTATCAGAGGAGATCGGATGGACTATAAGGAAGCATTGCATTGTGGGACTTTTGATAAGAGGACATCAGCTGGAGGAGGTATGGCCCATGATAAGTGGTCATACTGTGTATTAGAACTTTATTTTCATCTAGAAAAAATACAAGTTAATGGATGTTTTACTCCCCAGAGGCTAACACCGATGGAGGCTTATTTATTGCTTTTCTGGAACAAGTTTTCTTTGATTTTCGTTCTTTTTTTACTTAGAAATGTAATGTTTTGCACGCGTGCCATGCTTCTTTTTTTTCCCCAGGAGGAGAACAGGAGCAACTTTTACTTTACTTCTTTTTACTTGATTTTAAAAACCAACTGCATCTGCATTAGGGAATGCTGTGAACAAAGTGACACTAGGTTTTTATTTTTATTTTTTAGCTTTGCTTGCTAAAATAGGCTCTTTGTTTAACCAGGGAACTTCTTTTTGTACTGTTGTCGATAGGTTGTGTTGCAACCACTCTGGAATGATGTTTTGATTTTGTGCTTATGATTCAGCATAGAAAATGTTAAAAACAGTGCCATATCTTTGATGAAAACCCCACAAGTCTAAGAGCTACTGAACTGTTCGTCCTGCTGGTGGTTGATGGGGGATTTTTATCTTCTAATAACGACTTACTGACACCTAATTTATTGCCATTTATGTATTTATTTAGGCACACTTAATGTAAATGAAAGAGGAGAGACTTTGCAAAGGGAAGGACACGAGGAGGAGGAGGAGGATTAGCAGGTGTGCTTATCTTTGGTGGGAATGAAGATTGATTTGGTTTATGCAAATGAATGTTGCAGGAATACATTGATCGATGTGTAATTGGAAAGCCCTTAGATCAAAACCAATGCTTAATCTGACCATCACCAAAGTGACATCAACAAGGACACCTTGAGGAACACAACACTGACATAACCGCTCTGAGAACATCTTGTTATCCTGAAACACTGGAGCTAACCCAACCTGCAGTGCCACATATCACAAACAGGAAGCACACACACTTTACCTTTTTCCACGGGCATAACAACAACTTCAGCGACACTCATTCTGCAGAAAAGCACAGCTTACTCTGAGGATAATCCATGTGCATCACCTCTGTGTAAAATCAAATGCCATGTGCCGTCACATTTGTAGGGGCTGCAGCAGATGATGAATATTCATGTGTCAATCATGGTGAGTGGCGGTGTGCAGAAGCAATGCCAGTACAGCCAAAGTAGAAAGCATGCAGAACAATTCAGATGTGTATCTATTTTGTTTCACAGGAGAGTAGCTGGAGCTCCTTTTCCTGCAGCTGTTCACCATCTCTTTAATGTCTGCTGCAGAAGCTTCAGTATTTCTCTCCACAAATGTACGACCATAGTGGTTTCCTTTATCATCTGAACAGAGGCAGAATCTGCAGACTCCTCAGCGGTGTTAATGGACAGGGCGTGCCGTCGAAAAAGGCCTCTGTCATGTTGTTAACGTTGTTCCAGGAGAGCGGAAGGAAGGCTTCCCCGTCTGCTGTGTTAGCGTGAGTCAGAGGAAATGAGCAGCTCAGATTGTCACATCCTGGAGATAGATCAATGAGAGAAAGTAATTTGGAGTTTTTTTGCCGCACAAAAAAGGGGGCACAGACTTTGGATGGGCTTCTGCTCTGACAGGAAGAAGCAGATTACTTGGGGAGAGGGTCTTGAAAAATGGAGACCCTGAATCCTTTTCTCTCCGTCCACCTGTCCCCGACTCACTTGAAATGTGCCATTTTTTTCCACTTTGCATCATTGAGTAGTTGTTTGAGACTTTCAAAAGCTTATAAAATATGAAAAAAGACTCAAGTGATAGTTAAAGATTTCTGTCAAATTCTTTTCTGTATCTTGTTGCGTACTTTGTAGATAAAAAACAACGAAACAGTGGTTAAGAGGTTCAAAAAGGGAGACTTTCGAGGGCTGCATGTGTGCGTGAATGCGTGCGTGTGTGTGTGTGTGTTTGTGTGAGTGTGTGCGAGCGGCAGCGTTTTATTTGTACAGAAGAATGTGTGACACATTGTTTTCTTATGGACTCAGAGCAAACACAGATCACACTGGTTCTAGGACTTGGTTTTTCCCTTCGCTGTGGTGAGGGAGGGGCGTCGAAGCTGTTCAATAAAAATGTTCTTTTTGAAAAAGACAAAAAAGCTCTCGCTGTAATTGAAACTTTTTTCAGTTAGTTTCTGCTTATTTTAATTTATTTTTGTACTGTGATGGAAAAATAAAAATGCACTGATCGTTCAAGATGGCAACTTGTGTTTGTGTGCTTCCATCAGAGGACTGAGGGGCTGTTATTGAGTCTAGATCTGGTCTTTGTAAACACAAGATGATCTCAGTATCATCCATGTTTACAAGTTTTACCAGAAGAACCACATCCTAATATATTGATCACTGAAACTCCTCTAACTTGCACCTGATTTGTGGTGCTGAGGTGAGGTTATTCTTTCACTTTAAGCATCCAGGTTACTCCCTCTGCTGGTGTTCTGTGTCAAAGTTTATGAAGCAGAATTTTACTGTCAAGAATTTTATGACTATCACTTCCAGGACATTTTAAATCCGAGTAAGGGCCATTAATCTCAGGGTTTGTTGGTTTGACTTCCACCTCATATCCATGTGTCACTTCCTTCCTAAATGCACTGAGAGAAGACAGACATAAGAAGTGATTCCATGTCATAACAACCTTTAAGGAAATACTTGAAATGGATAACATGTTGCTACAAACAATACAGCATAATTATGGTTGGCATATCTGTTAAATTGCATGTAATGATATAATGTTGGATCACATTTTATCTGCTATCAATTACTCTGACTGGCTACAGCAGCTAGGCTAACAGGCTAGCTACTGGCTAACACTAATTTACTCATGTAATCACCAGGGTACCAAACAACCTCTTCTGACACACAGGAAGACGTACATGAGAAATATACAGTACATTATTTATATCACTATGTGGCTATAGTGGTTAGGCTAACAGGCTAGCTACTGGCTGATGCTAAATTACTTGCATGTCATCACTGAGGTACCAAACAACCACTTTTGATACACAAGAAAGACGTACATGAGAAATATATATTCAATTATTTATATCACTATGTGGCGTTCAAGTCGTCAACAGAGACAAAAAATTGTGTGGTGACATATCACTAGGGGGACTGGCATACTGGGCTACGGACTAGCAGTGTATGCTCTGGTACACAGTTTCCAGTTCTAAAAGTAACCCCTTAGCAAACTGAGACTTCTTACCAGCTGCCAGGACCGTTTCCTGTCCTCTCCAATCTACAGTTTCTCTTCCGGATTCAAAATAGCACTCAAAATACATTACCCATGGTGCACTATGTGGCACTCAAGTCCTTTCAAGGCTATTTCATGACCCTCCTTAGTCTTCTTTCTTGCTGGGCGATAATGTCAAACCAACATTAACTTGCAAGTCTTCACAGTGTTTGATGAAACGAGGAAAATCTAAGTAAAAACGAGACTACAGCAAACTTGGACTCGCTCCAAAAGGGTCTGAAAAATTGGATAGGAGCATGGTGATGCAGAGATGCAGAGGTTCTTTGTGTGAGACACCAACAATCTTTCCATGAATGTAAATATAGAACATAGTACTGATTTACTGATACAGGCTAAAGGATGCACATGCTAACGAATGAGTAATTGGAGTACTTACGCTTATTTTTTTCCATTTGGAGCACAGATGTCCACGACACGCCGCAAAACCACCAACTTTGTGGCCCGCTGTAGGACTTGTCAATCTTGCCGTCACACCATGTGCGCATAAGTCTTCACCAAAGACGTCATCCGTGTGGAGGTGCAAACACAGCACTTCCACACAGATCATTACTCTGACAGCGCTGATCTGAACAGAGGATTTAAAACACTTTGAATTTGTCTCCTCTGTCCTTGAGTCTCTCCTACAGGGAGTGAGGGACGCAAGGAGACACATATCCCTACTGACTCACTGTGATAGGTCCTTTAATTGATGTTAAACCTTATTTTTTGTCATGTGAAGTACAGTTTTAGCCGGCCTTTTATTGACGTATTTTTTGAAGGGAACAAAACGCTATGTCCTAAAACTGTTATTTCCCTTTGAGTCACTTCTTTGTTCCAACATTTACAAATAACTGAGGTTTGTAGGAGGCTTTTCATATCCAGCTAGCCTTAGCCTAGCCTAGTTTTAGTTTATAGCATCAATGAATACCAAGACTACTAAAGATCAGTCTCACTAAACTGTAATAAGTCTCCTTTTATGCAGACGATACACCGTTTTATATCGCCTAAAGTACCCCCCCTTGTAGGGAATCACTGCTGAATCTTCAAACCCTCAGAGCTTCCATGCAGACAGATTATTTTGGGTCAGTTCACTCTGCACCGATCACTCTCTGTCCATTAATTCCAATTTATTTAACCAGCAGCTCGGTCAGTCCCGCCTTACTTAGTCACTGCCCTTTGGGAAAGAGGAGTCATCCCACTCTGTGCGGCCGATAGTCATCCATCAGCCAGTGGATTAAAACCCCTGCTGAGGAAGCTGCTTATGGCTCACGCAGTGGGAGTGGGAAGTGGCGTTGTCATGCAGACTGCAGAGGTTTCAGCCGTCACTGCGTCACTCGGGGAAACAGCTGCTCGTGGGTGGATTAAACGTGGACTCTGTAGTGAGGTATTACCACAATGCAGGTTAAAGAGTATAATAAAACACAGGGAAAAACTGGACAGCACAACTACATGGTGTTCCAAATCATTATGCAGGTAACCTTTTCTTGAAAATCTGGACGACTGATGTTCAGAAACAAATAGTGTTTTAGTATGATTTATTTAAGGCCTTGTGATTTAACAAAACCCTTTTAGTTTGAATCCACAAAGCTTTCTAATATCCTTTATCACAGACCACGTGTATATAGGTGTGTCCTATTCAACTTTGACCACGGGCAAGAAAAGTGACCTAAGAGGAAAAGAGTCAAACTGTCAAGAGTCTGAGTAAGAGGGAATCTACCAAAGATATAGCCAAGGAATTACAGTATGACCACCGAACCATAAAAAGATACGTTCAAAATAGTCAGGATGGGAGGAAACCCAGAGTATAAAAAGCCTATTGAACATTATCAAAGAGAGAACTGTCGAGAATCAAACGAGAGGTTGATCAAAGAACCTTAGCTACCAGTCAGGCCAGTTTGAAGCTGTGGTGCTCGATGATGTACCCAGGTCTACTCCATGTAGGACACTAAGACGAATGGCAAAGAAAAGACCTCCACTGAAGAAAATACATCATGAAAAACGACTGGAATGGGCTCAACAACACATGAAGGCTGACTTCTCCAAAGTTACATTCACAGATGAGTGCCAGCTGCCGGGCAACCCTAGATAGACCAGATGGGTGAGCATCTGGTTGGATTTCAAGTGGCCATGCTGCTCCAACTCGACTACGACGTCTACAAGGCGGTGGTGGTTTTATGTTCTGGGCTGTCATTGTTGATAATGAACTTGTTGGTCCTTTCTGGGTTCAGGATGGTGTAAAAGTTTCCTTCCATGGAGGAAAAGACATTCAGTTAAAGTGAAGAAGACGAGATGCACCGTCACATGCCTCACGTTTATTCCCAGGACAGGACGGCATCCCAGGGCTTTAAAGACGATCGCCTCATGAACTGGCCGGCCTGCTCACCCGATCTCAACCCGACTGAGAACTTGTGGTCAATAATAAAGAAGATCATTTACAGTGATGGCTTACAGCTCAAAAGAGCATCTTTGGAAAGCCATACAAGGTGCAGCTCACAGAGTCAGCAGAGAAGTCATCAGAAACTGCATCAGTTTACAGTGACCTCTGACCCTCACTGAAAGAAAAGGAGGTTATATTTGACATTTGAGAAACACTTTAGATTTGAGATGCTTCAAAGCCATTAACAGTTTGATTTTGTAATCAAATCTAAAGAAAACTGTTGTTTTTGTTGAAGTTTGAATACAGTTGTAGTAAATATTATCATTTTCAATCAATAGAATGTTTAAAACAGTGCCTAGTTTTTAATTTTCACAAGTTATAAGCTCTTATCACCAACTTGGCTCACTCATTCTGCAGATTCTGCATTTATTTAAAAATACAGCCAACGTACTTTGAAAAGCATAATTTCTTTTTTGGCCTTTATTTGATAGGACAGCTGAAGAGAGACAGGAAATGTGGGGAGTAGAGAGCGGGGGAAGACATGCAGGAAATGGTCGACCGGCCGGGAATCGAACCGGCGAGTCCTGCGACGAGGACTGTAGCCTCTGTATGTGGGGCAATTAGACCGCTAGGACACCAGCGCCCTGAAAAGCATCATTTTAACCCCACATTTGAGGAAATATATTCACCATCTAACTTCTAAACCAATTTGAAAACAACTGTTAACCTTTTTTTTTAAATATTCACAAAAATGCAACTTGCATAATAATCTGGAACACAGTGTAGAAGCTTCAAAATGACAACAAGACTCAGCTGATGAAGCAAATCAATTTATTAATAAAATGATTAATGACTTATTTTCCTTACTGAACATCACGGAGTACATCATCTGCATTTATACAGAATACATGTGCACAAAAATAGTATTACAACAATGAAGTTCCCTTTAGTCTTGATCCGGATATTACAGTACAACTATGGAATGTGATCAGAAATATGCAAAATATAAACTTAATATAAAATAAGGCACTTGTTGAATGAAAGGTGGGTACGTACACAATTTCGGGGAATAATTAGGGAGAAGAAAATGGACTTTGGCGAACAAAGACGGGCTTATTAAAGAGAGGCTCGTGCTGGTATGAAACTCAAACAAGGAAATCTATGAGAGCAGAAAACGGGGGAACACAATGGCACAAACATTGAGGGTTAACATTCATGTTTGACATTCTTGGTTGGAGTTGGAAGTGTAATTTGACTTTAAACTTGCACTAGAGCTGATGATACACAGGAGTAGTAATCTCTGCAAAACAGAACTCATCATTAAAGGTTGAATCCGTTGGCTTTTGTCATTGTTCAAATGAAAACCCAACGTCTAAACCCGCCATAACATCGCTCTCTTCAAAGCCACCAGACTTCAATGAAAAAAGGACATCACCTAGCTTAACACTTAAGTGGTTTGTCTCTCATTGCCTCAATTAACCGCTCTATAAGTTGACTTTAGGAGCTGATTTTGAAGCTGTTGACTTGGTGCTGTGAGCCGTAGATACGACAGAGACGTCTAAAAGTACCCAGAGTCAGATTCATGACGCATCCACATCAAATGTGATGACAAATCTAAGCGCAGCCTCGTCTTAAAGAAAGTCAATGAAAAGTTGGACGAGACAAACATTAGCCTCCGTTGGTGTTGACACTCTGTGACTACGGAGAATGATTTTGTGTGAGCCTTTGCCAAGAAAGCCGAGCAGGTTTGAAGTGATGCCCGTGGGTAAAATGATTCACTGGCTTTGCTGGAGAGAGACTTGGAAAAAAGGTTGAGGGTTTGAAAGATAGGAAGGAAAAACTACAAGGCTGCATGGTGAGGTGTGGAGATCTGGCTTTAGGGCAATTAATAGCAGGTTTTGAAATACTCCGAAACCCTGCAGACGTGTATCAAAGCGGACGATTTTCATCCTCTTTCATGCATGCATGCTTGGAAATGTCCAGAAATGTGAGGATTTTTAGGAGGAACTTCTTGAAGATATATTTCCTGGAACTCTGCTCCTTAAATTTTCCAAAGTGTGACCTCTTCCCTGTTGGTTGAAAGTTGTAGTAGGTGAGGGATACTAGACTCGTCTTAGGAGGGCATGACATCGAAAGCACGCTGTGAAAGTTGAAGCATGAAGCTTTAGACCTCCACATTTATATACCAACGCTACGTGCAGACTTCTTCCCTGCTCTCGTCTTCTTCAACCTTGGATGCTTTTTATTCATCCAGATTCATGCCGCTCTCCTGAGCTTGCACCGGTCGATCGATATAAACACACACACTCACTCGCAGAGGATTTCAGAACATTTCTCACTTCAGCTCAACCCAATTTCACGTGAAAACGTTGCCTGGGGGGCGGGCAGGAAAAAGTTGAGGTGAAGTCATGGTGAACATTTCGTCTGATTGCATTCACACACACTGCTCACCCTGCAGAATCTGGGGAGTTTTGGAGTCTTGCTTTTGGATTTTGGGTGTATTTATAGGAGTTGTTGACGATAGTAAAGATAGAGGACAATGTGAGCTTTAGGTTTTGGATTTAAGTCTCATTTCTCAGGTTTTTGTTGCTGCATGATCGTCTCATTGTTCGTGCCATGCTGCTGCTGCATGACTCTCCTATTGTCTGCCGTGTTTCCTATCTGCTCAATACTCTCATTGTCTGATATTTCTCCTCGCTGGTGTTGCTTCCCTTTTTATTTCCACGCCTTGCGGCTACAGGACGGCTGAGGGAGAAAGCAGAAAAAAAAAAAAGGAAAAACCTTCACTGCCCCGCAGGATGGTACAGTCGGCCCAAGTGGGCGAGGAGTGAAGTGATTTGACAGAGGAAGAAGAGTGGAAGAAAAGGGAAGGAGAGGAGAGAGGCAGGGAGGGAGGGGTGGAGTTGAGAAGAAGAGGGGAGGCCAAGCGAGGCTTTGTTCACAAACCCCCTTTAGCCTTAAGAAAGCAGAGAGAGAGAAGCGCTGAAGTGAGGAGTGACACGGAGTCCATCCTAATGATGAGCGGTGAATAGAGGAGGAGAGGAGGAGAGGAGAGGAGGAGAGGAGGCCCTGTGGGAGATTACAGCGCTGAAGGATATGGAGAGCTACACACACACACATGTACACACACTCATCACAGGCAGCCTCTGCGCCTGAGCTGCTCTGGAAATCGCCTATTAACGCAGCCCATGTCACTTCCTTAATCCACGCTATGAAGGCACCACTTTCCTCAAACCACTTCTTCTGTGTTTCTTTTTAAATCGAGCAACAGGACAAGGTCAGCCGCCGCTGCCACAGTGCTGCCGGGCAGGACAGAGGTGTGCTTCTTTTTCCTAAGACGGGAGCGCTCCCAAACTAATTAAGATAAACGAGTCCTTCAGACGTGAGCAGAGGGCCGTGCTGCTGTGGCGAAAATGACGGCTAAACATTCGTCCTTCTCTCGGAGTTTAACGCCGATAAGAGAGGCGCTACCTCTCTGCCTCGTCAAACCAGGCCAGACACAGAGGGAGCTCTGATTCACGACCCTGAGCTGTCAATCCTCAGCCCACAGTCGCTCCTCTTTACTTTGTCTTTACACACAGACAATGCAACTAATCTCCGTGGGCACTAAGTGAAGGGATTTATGTTTTCTGATGTGGAGAATTTGTGTAATCAGAAAGGACAATGACGCAGATGATCGTTTGTGGGCAGGAGGGACTTCTGGGTAATTTGGTTTTAAAGCTGAAATTCAATGAAAGTGCTTCTGGGCTTTAGAGAGGAAACAAAATCACCTGTTCTGGAGCTTTTAATCATGTCTAATGATCTTTATGAGCAGTAAGAGATGCACATTTAAGAGTTGGGAGTTTAAATTGTCATTATAAGTGACTGTAAGTCTCTTTAAAGCTCATATGGCTACATTTTTGATTGCTAAAGTTGATTCAATGCGTGCAAAAGTTTGCACCTTTGACCAAGTGCAATCATCTCTGAAGTGCTAATCTTTGGGGAAATGGAGGGCCAGAGAGAGCAGCTAAAGGGTGATAATTTAGACCTTTATATGTGTGCCAATTTTAATTTTGTCCAGATCTAAAAGAGCGATATCCACGGTACAGGTTTGATAAACTGAGAGGACATTGTTTTCCTTTAGCGACTGATCTGAGTCATTTGTTTGGACTTTTTCTCCCACTTTGGTAGGTTCACTGAATAAATGTGTCTTAATTCCAGGAACATGAGGACAAAGAAACAGACAGCTAACAGTGTAAGAGTATTTGCAACATGGACCTTGTCTCTGTGACCTCACCAAGATGGCGGTCGCCATATTGGAAATGCAGACTCCAACTAGCTTAACTTGCAAAGAGGTGGAGTTGAGGCCGGACAACAGCTACAACCCGCCCACCTGTTAGTCAAATCAGTCATGCCTCTTCTCCTGGATACTTTCATGATGTTTTTATAATCATGGATCACTCTTGGTTCATATCTCTGAAAGCATTTAAGACCCAGATTGTTTTTTTGAGGTCCACAATATGCAGTTTCTGTGCTCCTGTAAGGATCTTTCTGGTATTATCTGTTTTAGGGTTGCCAACTTTGTCACTGCTAAATAAGGGACAGGTCTATTTTGGGGTTTTATATTCTTAATTTGGAGAAACGAGAGAGGAAAGAGTGTGAAACTGGGAAGAGAGAGTAGAGAAAGGGCTGCAGGTTGGAATCAAACCAGGACTGCTGATAAACCAGAACTCAAACAGGGTTTTCTTGGCCTCGCAAACTAATTAAGATAACAAGTCCTTCAGACGAGCAGAGGGCCGTGCTACTGTGGCGAAAATGACGGCTAAACATTCGTCCTTCTCTGGGAGTGAACGCTGATAAGAGAGGCTCTACCTCATCAACCAGGCCAGACATTAACGACCACCTGTAGTCAAATCAGTCATACCCCTTATCCTGGATACTTTCATGATGTTTTATAATCATGAATTACTCTAAGCGTTACTCTGACTCTTTTTTAAGGTCTATTTCAGGCTTTTATGTCTTTATTTAGAGAAACAAGAGAGGAAAGAGCAGGAAACTGGGAAGAGAGAGTAGAGAAAGGGCTGTAGGTTGGACTAAAACCAGGACTGCTGATAGACCAGGCTGTAAAAACTGGCATTTTAATGCTAATTTGGACTCGAACAGGGTCTTCTTGGCTCGCAGCTAATTAAGATAAACAACTCCTTCGGATGCGAGCAGAGGGCCGTGCTACTGTGGCGAAAATGGCGGCTAAACATTTGTCCTTCTCTGGGAGTTCACGCCTACAAGAGAGGCGCTACCTCTCTGCCTCGTCAAACCAGGCCAGACACAGAGGGAGGTCTGATTCACGATATCCTGTAGTCAAATCAGTCGTGCCCCTTATCCTGGATACTTTCATGATGTTTTATAATCATGGATTACTCTAAGCGTTACTCTGACTCTTTTTTTAAGGTCTATTTCAGGTCTTTATGTCTTTATTTAGAGACACGAGAGAGGAGAAAGCGTGAAACTGGGAAGAGAGAGTAGAGAAAGGGCTGCAGGTTGGACTCAGACCAGGACTGCTGATAGACCAGGCTGTAAAAACTGGCATTTTAATGTTAATTTCGACTCGAACAGGGTCTTCTTGGCTCGCAAACTAATTAAGATAACAAGTCCTTCAGACGAGCAGAGGGCCGTGCTACTGTGGCGAAAATGACGGCTAAACATTCGTCCTTCTCTGGGAGTGAACGCTGATAAGAGAGGCTCTACCTCGTCAACCAGGCCAGAGACAGAGGGAGCTCTGATTCATGAACACCTGTAGTCGAATCAGTCATGCCCCTTATCCTGGATATGCATCCAGCGCATCACTCTGACTTTTTTAAGGTCTGTTTTGGGCTTTTATGTCTTAATTTGGAGATACAAGAGAGGAAAGAGCAGGAAACTGGGAAGAGAGAGTAGAGAAAGGGCTGCAGGTTGGAATCAAACCAGGACTGTTGATCGACCAGGGTGTAAAAACTGGCATTTTAATGTCAATTTGAACTAGAACAGGGTTTAATTGGCTTTTGAAGGCAGCCTCTAGTGGACAGTTGAGGAACTGCAGTTTTTGGGGGCTTCATTTTCCAACACCACAGGCTGCAGCTTGGTCAGAGGTTAGCTCCTCCATGCTAACTTGATGTTAATCAGTCAAATTGAGTTATTTCTAACATCAATAGTTTGTTTATTTATAGATATTTTTGTCTCTTGTGCTCAGTCTGTGTCTTGGTATTAATGTTAAACACACAGCGTGAAACAATCCTCATCCCACCAGCTTCTGTCCTGCTCCAGCAGTCGGATTAAGAGCATATTGTTAAGCGCTGACAGTAAAAACAGAACATTCCCAACACAGCAGACAGCTTGTGAGAACAGCACCAACCAAACTCTGAGGACTGGAGTGCTGATGGCTGGTTTCGTGTGAATTGGCGTGAGATAAATGAGAGGAGCTAAGCAGCGGCATCAGATGAAAATCAAGCCTCCAAAGATCCTCTGTTCATACAGAGAGTCACTCCCATCGCTGAGCAGGGGAGGTAAAGTAGGACAGCAGTCTGATTACAGACTTCACAGCCGTCTGTCTGCTCTGCTTCACTGTGGCCACTGGCCAGACTCTCAGTGTTAGAGCCAAGAAGAGGAGAGCTCACACACACACACACAGTCGCACACACACACACACACTCTTTTCCTCTGTTGAAGGGGATATTTATCAAATGGAAGTCTATTCCAAACGACTAAGGGGCCACAACAAGTCATTAGCCCATTCACGCAACACAAAGACAGCAAATGAGGCTGTGTTCAGGGGCCGGAGTTCACGTGGGATAACACAGTACTGGCCTGAAACACTCAGCTGCTGAACTAAAGAGTATGAACTTAAATACTTTGGTTATTGTCTTCATATTAACCTTCTGTTATAGCAGTTTTTTATATGCAGAATAATGTCTTTTCTATACAAGCAGTATTAGCGGTTATTATATAAAGTACAGACGTCGTAGTAGTGATTATAAAAAGCAGGATTTTAAATTACAAAGTTCAGGATTAAACTGCGATCTTCAGGATATGCTCAACACATCCTCTGACGAACAAACGAACACTCATACACTGACTGAACCCTCTGACTCTCCTCCCCGCTGTTCCCACACGTGATTGTAAACACTCAGAACTAAGAGATGCTGCGTTTCTTTTGTCTACCGTACAGGAAGGTAAGTCTTCATCATAATTCTTCCTTTAGAATATAAACCACAGAAAGAGTTTCTATTCCGCTTCACATAAATATCATCTTACTTCATTCTCAGGGATCATTTTTTTTCGATCTGGCGCCTGCACAGAGAGCGTCAGGGATTAGAACTTCCTGCAAAGCCTTTGGATTTTTTTTTTTCCAATTATGCAACATCAGCGGTTCAGGGGAACAGAATAATCTCCTCTCACCTTGACTGAAACATATTCCATCCAAATATTGCACAAAAAAATTAACTGAAATTTGGATCTTAAACAAAAAGAGACTGCAACTTTGGTGGATTAGTGCATTTTAAATAATAATTCTTTGAAGCATTGAACGTAATGCATGTAGGCATTTTGCACCATTTCCGTTGAAAGTTACACATTGCATAGAAATCTACAAAACAGGTCAAATTTGGCATGGCTTTGTATTCCTGAGGATTCAATTAAGTGAATCCTCCTACAGGGCTGCGATCTGAGTCGTCTCGTTATCAGCAGCTCTGCAAAAAACACGAGTGAATCAGACGTGAATCATCATCACCGTCGTCAGGCGGGGTTTGAAATCAGCTGTCAGATTTTTTTTTTTTCAGCTTTTGGCCCATTTTTTTTAGTTTCCTGGAACCGCCAGGATGTAACCAGACCGGCTCTTTGTGAAGTCAGGCTGTGATTGGTTGATCTTGGGCTCCACGATGACCGTGCACTTCCTGCCGTTCATGCTGCACTGGATGGGGCTTGAGATGTTCACTTGCAGCTTCCTCTTCTCACTGCAGAGAGGAAAGAAGAGAGAGAAGGAGGTTATGGATACTGTCTTGCACACCCAGAAAGTACTCCATATAGATGATACACAGGACACTTTTGCACCGTCAATCAATAAATAAGCTGTTTAATCAAACAGCACTTTTCATACGACAAATAAAGGATCAGATCAGACCAGGAAGTAACAAACTGAGGAAACGCTTGCATGAATTCCTAATGAGCAAACACACCCAAAATCCTCAGCTATGATTGGGTGTTTGGCTTGTCAGAGGCGGGACTTGCTTTAAGATTAACCATTTGGGATGTGTTAACAGCTTGAACTGTATATCACAAGGATGTAGTCTCAGTGCAGACACCCATGGGTATCTCAAGCAGAGCTTTGAAGCCTTTTGAAGGTGGCCCCCAAACTGAGGTGGGTGTTTAACCTGTCAGTCAAGTCAGCTGCGCCCCTAATTATGCAAAACTTGTAACCATAATATCTTAAAAACTAATGAGTTATAACAAAATTCACCCTCATACAGTATGTGCAGATAGAGAATGAGCTATTCATTGTACCAGCCTGTAAATGGGCTTTTTAGAATGGGTGTGTATGTGGCTTCCTGCGCTTTTGGGGTCAGCCTCAAGTGGACACTTGAGGAACTGCAGTTTTCAGCACTTCTTCATTAGCTTCATTTCTCAAGCCTGGAAGTTGCTGCAGTTGTGACTTTGGACAAACGTCTTACTATTGTTGTTGTAAATGTTACCCTTAAAGAATTAAAGTTGGAAGATTTAAATATATGTTGCCATTTTTTGGGCCTGGGCTACCACCGTACAAAAACAAGTCTGGACACGCCCTTTGTCTCAGGATATTTTTGTTGGGATGTGCGTCTAAACAAAGCGGCAACCTCCAGTCTTAAAAAATGAAGCCCATGCAGAAGTGATAAAAACTGCAGTTCATCGAGCGTCCACTAGAGGCTGGCTGCAGAAACACCGGAAACCACATACACACCCATTCAAAGAAGACGATCTTTACAGCAGAAATAAACATGTTTACAGCCTGGTTCAAAAACTGTTCTAGGTCTGAATAACTAATTTCTATATCAGCACACACTGTACAAGGGTTATTTTTGAAGATATTGAACTTACAAGTTTTGCCCAAATAAGGGCATACCTGACTTGATTGACAGGCGGGCACCCTGTAGCTAGCGAAAAGGCTAAAGGCCCGCCTCTTTACCTCACACTAGCTTCACAGAAATTAGGTCCAGTTCAGCATTTCAAATATGGCACCCGCCAACGATTGGCTTCAAAACAGCGCTCCAGGAACAGATGGATGACGTCACAGATACTAGTCTATGGGCCATTAGCTTCATTCATTTCTCAAGTCCTTCAAGAATTAAACTTGGAAGATTTAAATATGTGTTGCCATTTTCTGGGCTGCGGCCACCCTGGTCCAAAAAAGTCTGGACACGCCCCTGGTCTCCGGACATTTGTGTTGGGATGTGTTTTTAAACCTCTGAGACTCTACACTGCAGAGCCAGCTCCAGGAAACATTCATGGATTTAAAGGTGACATATCATGCAAAATTGACTTTTTAATGGTTCTTTACCTGAAATATGTGTCCCTGTCTACAAACCCCCCGAGAATGAAAAAAATCCATTCTGCCCCTGTTCTGATTTCTCCACCTTTCTGTAAATGTGTGTGAAACGAGCCGTTTCAGACTTCCGTGTTTTTGTTACATAACAACAATATCCGGTCTGTCACGGAGTCAGAGCTCGGAGCTTGTTCAGCCCATAGACTGTATAAAATAATACTGAATCCCTCCTCCGTTTTTCATTACCTGCACAAATGTGTGCTAACAAGGAGCTTAGGAGGGAGGCATGCTAGTTGTAGGCTGTCTTAATAAACACAGAGGTCGGTTTTACTCCCCACGTCTGCAGATTTGAAGATCTAGTGGATGATTTTTATTTATCATGGATAAGTGCTAGCGCTAGTTAGCATAGCCACATAGCTACATGTTCGTAGCTGTGTACCAAGACACACGTCGACATACTGACAAATAAAACAACAAGAAACACTAAATCTATGACCAATCCTTCAGAAAGGTCCTGCTACAGGCGCCTCTCCGTCAGGATCAGATTCTGGATCAGATTCAGAGGGTTGAAGTAACGTGATCTCTGAGCAGCCGTGTATATTCAGCCAACATGTAAACATTAGATCAACGTGCTGGACAGCCGAGGCACATCCACTTCCGGAGGGGGCGTGGTCAGAGAGAAAACAGAGTGTTCTGAGGAGGAATGAAGAAGAGGGTTTTTCAGGCAGACCAAAATCTGATTTCAAAGTGTTTTTTTGAGCATAAACTTTAAAGACATGTTTTGGGGACCTCTTAGACCAATATATATTGATGAAAAAAGCGTGATATGTCACCTTTAATCAAGTTTCTCATGTAGTCTTATCTCTGCAACTCTAATATATCAGCTGTTTGCTTCAGTGGCTTCTCATTACACTCAGTCATAGTTTAATGTACAGGAAGAAAATATGCAGATCCATTAGTGACCCTTATGTGTGTGTGTATGTGTGTGTGTGTCTGTGTGTTTGTGTGAGACAAAGAGTAGGACTAAAAGTATGGGAGGCTGTTAGGGCCATAAATCATTCCTGCTCTCACCCTGCATCATAATCTCACAGATACTCCACATTCATCTCCACACACACATCCTACCATATACAGTTTTATATGCACAGTCATCCTCACACACACTCAGCGCTGTTTGGGCCAATAAATCACCCTCACACACACACACACACACATACACACACACACACACAAACACACACACACACACACACACACACACACACACACACACACACACACACACACACACACACACACACACACACACACACACACACACAGTTGTTCTGTTGGATAAACTCGTCGTTCTCAGTCATGCATACCACTCCACTTTTTCTTACACACACACACACACACACACACACACACACACACACACACACACACACACACACACACACACACACACACACACACACACACACACACACACACACACAATTATACGTTTTACAGTAGTGCAGTGACTCTGGCAGTGAATTACAGAAGAGAGGGATGCTGTTTGTGAATGAGACTGGAGTGATAGAGAATGTGAGGGAGAACAATGATATGTGTGTGCGTGTCATTTCCATAATATTGCATCTATTCATTTGTCATTTCTTCTGCTAACAGCTGACCAGAACAGCTGATCTGATACTGTGAGCTGGATGCATACAGGGCTGTCTTAAAAGTGCAGCTTACACAATCGCTGTAGGATTGGTCTTCACAGCGCTGACCTCAACACCTTTATTGCTTTTCAGTCTCAGCAGATCTATGTCTAACATGAGTCTGGTCCTGCTCGGGGTTTCTGCCAGGAAGAAGAACCCACTCTTTGCATTTCATCCCTCTTACCACTATCATCTCTCTCTCTCTTCATCTCCTTCTATCTCTCTTTCTAACCCCAACACGGTCTCAGCAGATCTGTGTCTAACATGAGTCTGGTCCTGCTCGGGGTTTCTGCCAGGAAGAAGAACCCTCTCTTTGCATTTCATCCGTCTTACCACTATCATTGCTCTCTCTTCATCTTCCTCTATCCCTCTTTCTAACCCCAACACTGTTTCAGCAGAAACATGAGTCTGATCCTGCTGGAGGTTTCTGCCTGGAAGAAGAACCCACTCTTTGCATTTCATCCCTCTTACCACTATCATCTCTCTCTCTCTTCATCTCCTTCTATCTCTCTTTCTAACCCCAACATGGTCTCAGCATATGTGTGTCTAACATGAGTCTGGTCCTGCTCGAGGTTTCCGCCAGGAAGAAGAACCCTCTCTTTGCATTTCATCCGTCTTACCACTATCATTGCTCTCTCTTCATCTTCCTCTATCTCTCTTTCTAACCCCAACACAGTTTCAGCAGAAACATGAGTCTGGTCCTGCTCGGGGTTTCTGCCTGGAAGAAGAACCCACTCTTTGCATTTCATCCCTCTTACCACTATCATCTCTCTCTCTCTTCATCTCCTTCTATCTCTCTTTCTAACCCCAACACGGTCTCAGCAGATCTGTGTCTAACATAAGTCTGGTCCTGCTCGGGGTTTCCGCCAGGAAGAAGAACCCTCTCTTTGCATTTAATCTGTCTTACCACTATCAAATCATCTCTCTTCATCTTCCTCTATCCCTCTTTCTAACCCCAACACAGTTTCAGCAAAGACATGAATCTGGTCCTGCTGGAGGTCTCTGCCTGTTAAAGGAAGTTTGTCCTCTGTTTGGAGTCTTCAGGTAATGTTTGTTGTGATTTGGTGCAGTATAAATAAAGATTGATTGACACACTGAACTTTATATATATAGTATACAGTATGTCAATGTTCTGTAGTAGATCATTTATTCTACGTATCGTCCTGAGAGTTATCTGCGCAGTGAGTCTGAAACTAAATCAGAATTTAATCTTCAGCCAAACCACCGGAGCCTCATCTCATCTCTGAATAAAAAACATCACCAGTCAAGTCTTAATGTCACTGTCCGGCCTTTCCCATCCAGAGCTGGACCGAGCCAGTCAGAGCCCCGAGGGCAGACTTAGTCCTTCTCTGGACGGCCTCTCCAACAGCACTGGAAAATCAATTCTTCCGTTTTCTGTCCCTGCCCCCCTCTCTCCGCTCTCTTTGTGTGTCTTTGCCCTTCATGCCATGTGAGTCCAGGCTCACTTGCTCCCAAAAGTACCTCCTCCTCATTTTGGAAGGATGGAGAGGAGAGGATAAACGAGATGGGAGGATGGGAGTGAAGAGAAATGGGAGTTGAAGTGAAAGGAAAAGTTGATGACAAATTTTCAAGGCACCACAGGAGTGTTTCAAACTCTGACCTTAAACGATGCCATGCTAAAGGATGATAGATATGGGAAAATGAATTCAGACTCAAATTAAAAGTCTCCCTCTTCATTGAGAGAAATGTAACTATTTGAGGAACGCCAGATACTAAACTATGTGTATCCTTTGCAGGTTTTAATGTCGACTATCAAATGAATATCCTGTTGTTATTGTCAGTTGTCCAGTTGATGTTGTATTGTCATTAACTGTATTTTTATGGATTGTACCTTTCTATTCGTCAATAAGTTCAAACTCAAGTACTTCTAAATAAAAATAATCTACAAAATGAGGATGTTTTTTAACTTTTACAGTGGGGGTTTAGAACTTTTTATCAGAAGTCAGTGAATCTTTGATAATTTGGTGCAAAACATATTTTGAGCCACTTCAGAAAGTCAAATAATGCACCTTTATTTCTTACATAATGATTACTGTAAAATTCAGTGTATCAGATGTACTTTTAATACCTTTTTGTCATCTAAAAAGTGGGCTGCGTCCTATACACGTGTAGAAAATATAATGTAATAATAAAAGTGATGGTGTTTTTTTTATTGTGTTAGGAGTAGGAAGCAGCAACGTCACTGTGCAAAGCATGCTGGATGCATAGTGAGGTTAGCAGTCTAGCAGCACCACGTTGTAACAGCGTTTCTCTCTTATCAGGCCATCATTGAGCATTTAAAGCCAATGGTGGTATGTTATTGAGAAATAAAACCTTGTGGAGTTCTGGTTAGAGCGAAAAGACTCCTCAATTCAGGAGCACAACTGCCTGGTAGAGGGGGGTCAGTGTGAGTCTGGTTGCAGGCGGTGGGTCAGTCAGTACATCACAACTACCAACGTTACAGCTACTGAACTGAACAAAACAACAAGGAGGAAATTACTGTCACATCTGGAAGAGAAGTTGCACCAGCATTTAAGACCTAGTTTGTTTTTGGAGGTCAACAACGTGCAGTTTGTGTGCAATAATGAAGCTCATTCTAGGACCATCTGTTCAGCCATCATGGTAGCTACAGCTACTGAACTCAGCTACCATACTGTAGCTAGCATGATGGCTAAACAGATTAGGGTTGCCAACTGTCCCATATTAGCCGGGACATCCCGTACATTGGACCTCAATTGTCCCGTATATTGCATTTAATTTTTCTTTTGCCTGTTTTTTGATGTAAAGAGCCAAATTGTGGTTTTCTTTGAGGTTTATTCATATGAGGTTACATAATGACACAGTAAGGATTAAAGGGAATATACACACTTTCTGCATTTCCAGTTGAATCCGAATATGAATATACGCTGAATTCACACATCATGCTCACACCACCATGGCACAGTGCACTTGTCCCTTATTTAGTAGTGAGAAAGTTGGCAACCCTAAAACAGATGGTACCAGAAAGATCCTCACAGGGGAACACAAACTGCACGTTGTGGACCTTCAAAAACAAACTGTGTCTTAAACGCCGGTGCATCTGGATTTTATGGTAATTTCCTACTTGTTTGTCTGTGAGGATAACCGTCCTCATGCAGCAAGACAGTTTGAAACTTTCACCATTTGAGAGACCTCTGAAAACAGATCTAGTATGCTAGTACAACGATTCAAGATATCACTGTAAAAATAGGTCTTTAAAAGACGCAACTTGACCATTTTGTCCATACCTGAGATTATGAATGTGGTGTACAGTGATTTTATTTTCAGAGGATTTCTTCAGCCATCTTTGAAATGTCTGATTTCTTCATTCAAAACATTATAGTTAGACTTCATGATCTCACATCTTCATTTAGACTCTCTCTCTCTCTTTATGAGCTACTTGAAGTCTCTGAACGCTCACTGAGACGTCTTCACTGCCTCTGAACACAAACCCAACCTGTCTGCTCACACACTGCCTGTAGAAATCCACATCACTGGATCAGGAAGGTGTCAGAGACCAGAGCTCGAGTCGCTCTTTAAGAGAGTCATGTTTTTTTATTTTGGTGTATTTCTGCGAATGTGAGCCCAACCCAGTTTGCCCTTCACGCAGAGCGGAGCACAGAATCCCCTCCGGCATTATCAACGAGATGGAGAAGTAACGGGATGAGAAAGACGCTCAGAGAAAGAGACATATTACACACACACACAAACACACACACACACTGAGCGTACCATTGGCTGGCTGGCAGCCATGACAGATGGGGGAGTTTGGTTCATGGGGGGTTACCATGGAAACCTGCATCAGTGCTACCCTGAGCCTCTCCGCTCTGCATAAGCCGAGCTGCAGAGAGAGAGAGAGAGATGCACACACACACACTCTGCAGAGGAGTGTGTGGGCAGTATGAGCCGGTTGCTTGTTGTTTATGACTTATTGTTGTTGCGCAACAAGTCGGTGTCATCAGGTCTCTGACTGGTTTCTTAGTTTGGACCCAAATGGGAAAGAGGTTGTTGAAATGCAGCAGTAATTGCGGTCAATGGATTTGTTTACAGATGACACGGGCGGCCATGATGGGAAACTGTGCCAGAGAGAAAGTGTGTCACGCAGAGGACTTGACTGAGCAGGAAACACACTCGGCCCCTCCTCTCTGAGCACCTTTACGATCACATCTCATCTTCCTCTACAGCAGAAAAACAATTATCACTCCGTCATCTTCTCACTCCACCTCACATTACATTTCTCTCTCTCTCTCTCTATGTGCCGTTTTCTCCTCTCTCTGATTCCCGTCATCGATCCTGCTTAAGAGCAAACGAGGCAAAGCAGCCGTTCACCCAGAAAGCCTCTAACTAGATGTGACAGCCACTAAAAGCCAATCCACTGCAGCTCTGCAGCCCGGCTACACCGACCTGATCATTACTTCAGCAGCTCTGCTGCTTCATTTCATCTCTCCTCTGGTATTCATCTTAATTCTCAGTCTGTGGTGAAACATGCACACATGTACGCACCCAGTCCTCAAACTAATCTCCATAATCCTGCACATACACGCTTCTTCTCTCCTACACTCCTTTAACCGCTAACATACACACAGCTTTATACGTCCATAATCACCACGAACACAACGTTACAGCAGACAACATCATGTGTATGTTAAGTACAGCAATTAAGCAATCAGAGCTTCTGTCTGTTTTCCTGAGCCTGATTCTTTAATGGAGTCAGATCCACATCTGCAGCTTCAATCAGTGGAGCTGTGGGAGGGACTTGAGCTCTGTTCGAGGTGTAGATCAGCTGTTAGAGGCTGAGGTAAATATTTTCTGTTGGGCCTTTTTGTGGTGAAAGCACATTTTGCTCCAACCCTGTCTACAGCAGTACGGAGCTTAGCTTCTGTGTCTTTACCACAGCAGCCTCTCCGAACACAAACAACGCTGATTGTTAACTACAGCTGAAATGATCAGAGCAGTGAAGAGTAAGGGTGGATAACAATCTAACTCACAATATGATACAATACAATACAATACAGTACGATGTGGTGAATCAGGAACAATAGAATACTGTACAGTACAACATGATACAATGTGACACGATACAAAATCACAATCTCACATGATTGGATACATGTCAGTATAATATGACATGGTCTATACAACACAACATGCAACTGTGAGGTATATTAGGTACAATAAGGTAAACTACTCTACAACACTAAACGATACGACGCGATAGGATAAGGTAAGATACAATAAGATAAGATAAGATCCATTGCGTTAATGCAAGATACAATACCATACAATACGGTACGAGATGACAGGAAGCAACATGAAATGACACGATACATTAGGAATCGCCACAACGCGATACGAAGAAACACAATACGATATGATACCACAAAACATGGTATGACCAAGCGGCAACCTCCGGTCTCAAACGATGAAGCCCATGCAAAAGTGTTATAAACTGCAATGCATCAAAAATCTGCTTGAGGCTGGCTGCAGAAACACCGGAAACCACATAGACATGAATGGGAAAAAGACGATCCTTGCAGCATTAAGAAACATGTTTACAGCCTGGTTCAAAAAACGGCTTGGCCCTACGAAGCTAATCTCTCTAATGGCACACACTGGGTTCCCACTCTTTTCTAGACGTCATTTTCCAGGACATTTTCAGTGATGATCAAGCTGGTATGACAGTCTAAATTGAGTTCCTAATTTAGTTCCTAAATAGTCTAATATGTTCCTCTCAGTGGAAGTCTACATTGAAAGACGTGCAGTCTATGGCTATCTATGAAATCATCTCTTACATGCTTAAAAGTGATGGCAAATTAATTGAACAATGCAACCACAGATGTACAGCACTTCACTTTATTAGTGCAACCAAGTAACAAAGATGGCCAACTCTCATCTCAGCGTTCTCTTTTCTCAAAAAATATAAAATGAGCTAAGAAAAAAACTAAAGAGCCAGCAAAGGACTCTGGAAGCTGACTCACTGAAATAAATAAATAATAATAATAATCAGAGGATCAGTGCATAAATTGACCTATATAGAACTGAATGACAAAAATGGCCACAAATGTTGAATGGGGATGAGTTTTTTTAACCTTGTCAGGTCGCACGCAGTCATGTTGGAATAATTTTCCAGGACATTTGACTTTTTCTCCCATTTTCCAGGTGTTTTCCAGTGGACCAGTGGAAAACTGGTCAACTGTTTTCCAGGTTTTCCAGGACGCGTGGGAACCCTGCACACACTGTACGGGGGGTGAATTTTTTTCTAACGTGACGGTTCAGAAGATATATTAAGATTACGAGTTTTTGCCCAAATAAGGACATGACTGACGTGACTCCCGGTCGGGAACGCATAGCTGTTGGCTAGGAGGCTCACACTACGTCACACTCTGCCTGGTTGAGTTCCGCATTTCCAATATGGCTGCCGCCGTCGATTTGCTTCAAAACAGCGCTCAGGAACAGATGGGTGACGTCATGGATACTACGTCCATATTTTATACAGTCTATGGTGTATGACGCTATAACTTATCATACGATACAATACGACGTGACGTGAAGTGACACAACAAGACAACACGACACGACATGACACGAAGCAACATGACATGACATGACATGATACGATATGAATCAGCACGACACATTACGTTATGTTACGTGACGTCATGTCATGACATGGCATGACACGGTATGACAAGTCAAAGTGCACGCTACAGTATGCTGCTATACGATAGGGTATGGTATGATGTGATACGCTTTAGTTTGATACAGTAAAATGTGATTTGCCAAGATACACAAATGATACAATACAATATGATTAAAGCAGAAATGCATGTTTGTATTAGTTGTTCTTGATTTTTCATGAAACCTTTATTTGCATGTAACACTGACACTGAACACCAGGTTGTTTTTAAACACCGTCAAGGCTTTACCTAACATGAGGAACATGATTCCAGAGCAGTGAGACGCACAAAGACGACTTCAGACACTCTTGAAAGGACAATCTTTCGCCACATTGATATTTCGTCCCCCCTCTCATTGAAAGTGAAACATAAAGGTGCTGAGGGGTGAGAGGGTGAGGAAATGAACTGATAAACGAGAACAGAGGGAAAAGCAGGAGAGGACGATCCCGGCTATTTTCAGGTGGAGGAGCCAGGATTACCTCCGGTCTGCGAAGCCATCCAGTCCCTCCTCTGAGTCATCCCTCTAATAGTGTACCTGGCTCTCCCCCAAAGCTCTCCACTGCTGAAATATGTATGAGCGCTGCAGGTGGGGAGGAGGAAGAGGAGGAGGAGAGGGACGCTCTGCAAAGCTGACTTGCTATAAAGACTCGGTACTTTGAGGAGGTGATCAAAGTCAGATCTTTCCTCGCTTCTAACTATGATGACAGAGCCGTTTTCAGGATGTAGAGCTCGTTACGCCGGCTACTAAAGGAGCTGAAACACTCACAGGGAGTATCTTGTTGCTTAATGAAAGACTAGATCATTCCTTCTCTTACAGAAAACTTGCAGAGCAGAGCGAAAATATCCCGAAACAAAATCTGCAGTTTCATCTCAAAGCTCCTTTACATCCGGTCGGAGCCGTCAGGCGCTTTATTCATCTCATCTTTAGCTTCAAATAAGCATCAACTCGCCCTCAGCATCCAACTCTGTCTGTCTGATAATTACACATGTCATGTATTATTGGCATAATCCTATTTAATGGCTTCAATGGGATTTTATTAAGCTCACTCCTTTCATTTATATTTAGGTTTTAAGTTATTCAGAATTAGGAGAGGGTCTGATTTGAGTGACAGGTGAGAGCTGCTGGATGTCTGCGAGCTGTTCTCGGCTATTCCTGGTCTGGTTTGTCATGCTCATGTTAAGACTTCTGTCCTCCAGTGTGTTGTGTTGTGTGTTTAATATGTTGGCACTAATTAGCAGATGTCTGTCTTCTTACTATGTTTAGTTCTTCATACTTTGATGTATTCATGGCAGCCTATGCATGACTGTCAAAACTCTTTCAAGTGTCATAATGATAGAAATTAGTCTCTCTTGAAGCTCCTGTGAGGACGTTTCTAGTTGTGTTGATTTTGGCGCCCCCTTTGGACAAAGTGTAACCTATTTTGTCTTTGCTGATTTTGGTTAAAGCTTGGGTTGGTAGCCACGGAAAACTAGCATGAATTTGAATGTAGCATTTCCTCAGGACTCCGTCTAACCACCCCCCCCCCCCTCCTCCCCTCGGAGCTTCTCCAAAACGGCGCCCCCACTCACATGCATGAGCATGATGGTGACTGATTCAAAACCGGCCCTCAGCACATCGCTTGTGTTTTGCATAACGTCAACTCATGTCTCACTCAGGGGTAAGAAAACCGGGGTCCGGGAGGCAGACACCCTCTCCAATTTTAAGACTTTCCTTTTTGATAAAGCTTATAGTTAGAGCTGGATCAGGCTTGGACCAGCTTTTGTTATGCTGCTGTAGGCCTAGACTGCCGGGGGAACTGGCGCACTGACACACTGGGATCCAAACATGGCTGCTGTTAGTACTCACAACTGTCATGCTAGCATTATCCAGTGGTGACACGATATCAGGAGAAAAGTTATAACACATATAAAACTGTAACAGCTCTACTGTTTGTTACACGTGTTCAGTGTAGATGTTCTTAATTCCTACAGTGTTGACAGTCAGTGAAGGCATCAGGAGAGGTGTAGAGAGAGGGAGAGAGAAGAGACAAGAGGAGAAGTTCTTCATTCATTCAAACTTTGATTGTTGCTTTGTTGGTTGGCGTGATCACGGCCGACAGTGACCGGTTATTAAAGATCAACATGTTCACGAATCGGCTCGTCATCCCTACAGCATCTGGATGGACGCTACAATACATGTACAGTATCTCACAAAAGTGAGTACACCCCTCACATATCTTCTAAAGATGATGCACAAGAAAGCCCACAAACAGTTTGCTAAAGACAAGCAGACTAAGGACATGGATTACTGGAACCATGTCTTGTGGTCTGATGAGACCAAGATAAACTTATGTGGCTCAGATGGTGTCAAGCATGTGTGGGGGCAACCAGGTGAGGAGTACAAAGACAAGTGTGTCTTGCCTACAGTCAAGCATGGTGGTGGGAGTGTCATGGTCTGAGGCTGCATGAGGAGCTACAGTTCATTGAGGGAACCATGAATGCCAACATGTACTGTGACACACTGAAGCAGAGCATGATCCCCTCCCTTCAAAAACTGGGCCGCAGGGCAGTACTCCAACATGATAACAACCCCAAACACACCTCCAAGACGGCCACTGCCTTGCTAAAGAAGCTGAGGGTGAAGGTAATGGAGTGGTCAAGCATGTCTCCAGACCTAAACCCTATTGAGCATCTGTGGGGTATCATCAAATGGAAGGTGGAGGAGCGCAAGGTCTCTAACATCCACCAGCTCCGTGATGCCGTCATGGAGGAGTGGATGAGGATTCCAGTGGCAACCTGTGAAGCTCTGGTGAACTCCATGCCCATTGTCAGAGACCCCGTTGTGAGAGCTTTTTAGACTCTGATCCGGACTATAGTCCTGAGACAAGCACCTCATCGGGTCAGAGGGGACAGGCCGGAGGTCTAGTGAGAGGGGCAGTAAATAGAGGCAGGGGAAGCAGAGGCAGGGGATGGGGAAATGTACACGCAGGAGGCGGGCAGAACGGCAGGACTGGATTTGATTGGTTTCATATTTTGGCTCCTGATGGCAGGGATTGGTTGGTGTTTTCCCAGGTTTACTCCGGCTGTAGATAGCAGCTTTTTTTTTACTATTTTTTTAGTATAAGAGGCAAAAATGACCACAAAAAAGTTGTTTTGCAGTGATAACATTTCAAGCAGAACTCCAGAAAAGCTGCAAGGTTCCCTGAAATGTCTTTCTTTATTGATTGGTCTGCAGCCCGTCTATCTTTTACATAAGCTGTCTCCGATCAGTAAATATTTATCGTTCTTCAAACATTAAGACTCTGAGCCTCCTGTTGTTGGAGAAACGTCGGGACTGTTGCTGTAATTTGTACGAGCTGTCTGCAGAAAATTCCACCCATCAATCAGCACGACTCCTTCTGCAGCGTGAGCTCTCACAGCGCTGCCCCATGGTGCCTGACCTTCATACACTCTCACAGACACACACACAGTCAGGAGACAACACACCGCGTGCAGTACGTGTGTGTGTGTGTGTGTGTGTGCACGCGCTCCCTTCACTGCTTGCTTTTCTGTCTTGATCTCAGTGTGGTCCCACAAGCTGAAATATTGATGTGAGCAGACTTTAGTTTCTTTTTAAAAAGAGAAAGTGACAGTTCTTGGTGAGCTTTGTATGTGTGTGTCTGTTAGTCAGTGTGTGTGTGTGTGTGTTTGTGTGTGTACAGAGGAGATCAGCAGAGCCTCTGACAGATCAACAGTTTGTGTTGGTCTCCTGTCTGCATCATCCTGTTGAAATACAGTGGGTGTCTTCTGTGTGTTTACCATCCTTCCTTCAGGTGTGCGCTCATGTTTGTTGTGTCCTGCACGTTAACAGAGACTCTGAGTTATTTCTCATCTTCTATTTTGGTTCTCTACATCACAGACGTGTTGTATGAGAAATAGGAGAAGCCAACGTGATGTCACCTGTTGGTTTATGGACCATTGTTTTGTGGCAGAGAGTTTGGTTGTTGACATGTTGGTCTGTCTCACATGAGGGCGGAGCTTCAGAGGAGTGATGGGCTTACAAATGCCAAGTTATTGAAGAAGTAAAGTCTAAGTTTAGGACTAATTAATTATCAAACCGCTAAGATTAGATGTTTCCACACAATCAGATTCCACCTAGCCTGAAAACTCCAATAAAAAAGAGGCGCTGGTTTAACTCAGCATGTAAGTCCCCATGTACAGAGGCCAGGCAGCCCAGAGTCGATCCTGATCCATGGCCCTTTACTGCATGTCATTTCCCACTCTCTCTCCACACTCTGTCTTCTCTAAGCTAAAGGTAGAAAAGTACATCTCAGGTGTAATTATAACTTCTTACTTTAACTCTGCCTGTCCCATTAAAGTTACTAACCATAGACCTTATCAGAGTCCCTGAGCTCTCTTGTCTCGTAGGTTCCTCTGGATCTCTGCCGTAGATTCCTTTTTTGGGTCTCTTTCTTTCTTTCTTTCTTTCTTTCTTTCTTTCTTTCTTTCTTTCTTTCTTTCCTTTCTTTCTTTCTTTCCTTCCTTCCTTCCTTCCTTCCTTCCTTCCTTCCTTCCTTCTTTCCTTCCTTCCTTCCTTCCTTCCTTCCTTCCTTCCTTTTTTTCCTTCTTTCTTTGTTTGTTTCCTTCCTTCCTTTCTTCCTTCCTTTCTTTCTTTCTTTCTTTCTTTCTTTCTTTCTTTCTTTCTCTCCTTCCTTCCTTTTTTTCCTTCTTTCTTTGTTTGTTTCCTTCCTTCCTTTCTTCCTTCCTTTCTTTCTTTCTTCTTTCTTTCTTTTTTCTTCTTTCTCTCTTTTCCTTTTTTCCTTCTTCTTTGTCTTTTCCTTCCTTCCTTCCTTCTTCCTTCCTTCTTTCTTTTGTCTTTCTTTTTTTTGTTTCTTACTCTTTCTTTCTTTCTTCTTTTTTCCTTCTTTTCCTTTTTGTTCTTTTGTTTCTTCCTTCTTTCTTCCTTTCTTGTTTCTTGTTCTTCTTCTTCTTCTTCTTTCTTTCTTCCTTCCTTTTTTTCCTTCTTCCTTCCTTTCTTTGTTTCTTTGTTTCTTTCCTTCCTTTTTTTCCTTTCTTCCTTTGTTTGTTTGTTTGTTTCTTTCCTTCTTTCCTTTCTTCCTTCCTTCTTTTTCCTTTTTTCTTTGTTTCTTTCTTTGTTTCTTTGTTTCTTTCTTTCATTTCGTTCATTCCTTCCTTCTTTCTTTCTTTCTTTCTTTCTTTCTTTCTTTCTTTCTTTTATTCATTTTTCCTTTCATTCATTTCTTTCTTCTTTCCATGTTTGTTCATCCTTTATGTCTCCTTATCTCATCCCCTCATTTCCTTCTATCCTTTCCTTCACCATTTATTCTCCTCTTTTTCTTTCTTCTGGTCTCCCTCTCTTCTCTCTTTTCTTAGACCTTTCTGGAGTCCCTGAGCTCCCTTGTCTCGTAGGTTCCTCTGGATCTCTGCTGCTGTGGACGTGCCAGACTCCAGCTGCTACAACTACTACTGTCCATCTCCCCACTATCATCTCTCTCTCTCTTCATCTCCCTCTATCCCTCTCTCCAACTCAGTCTCAGCAGATGTGTGTCTAACATGAGTCTGGTCCTGCTGGAGGTTTCTGCCTGTTAAAGGAAGTTTGTCCTTGCCACTGTAACTTGCTAAATGCTGCAAAGTGCTCTGCTCATGGTGGATTAAGATGAGATCAGACTGAGTCCTGTCTGTAAGATGGGACTGGATCTGATCCTGTCTTGATGTTGGGTCTTTGTTAATAATAGAACATAGAGTACGGTCTAGACCTGCTCTGTTTGAAAAGAGTCTTGGGGCACCTTGCAGCCCAAGTTAAGTCTGTGTTTTGCTCAGTATTTTCATTTTGAAGCAATGGAGTGTGAGATGAAAAGTCCTCAAAGAAACCATCCTGACACAAACGGTAGTGGCACAAAAATCCGAGTTTAAGGATCCAAAAGAGTCTGATGCACTTCCTGGGAAACATATCTGCAGAAAAACCTGCAAATGAATCCTCTGAATGCCTCAAGCATGAAAAAGAAAAATGTTTTTGAAGGTATATTTGAGTTTAGGTCAAAGTTTGATGGCTTTGTATGAGTGGGTTTGATGAGTGTTAGATTAAATGATGGTGAGGTTTGAACCGCCTTTGTTGAGTCTCTTTGTGTTACTTTAAGACTGAAGAAACATTCAGTCCAGACGTTGCAGGATCCGAAAACAAAGCAGCAGTTATTTCAAGTCCTTCATACTCCTCTCTTCCTCCTCCCACCCACTCACTACATGGATTTGCATTTAATACCAGACCTGACACAGCATCTCTCCCTTCCTCAGTCACACCCTTTCTGTGTCTCACATGGCTGCATCACACGTCTCACGTGCTGCTGCATTCAGACCGGAGAGGAGAAGGGAAGAAGCACACAAAGCATGGAGAAGCAGCCGAAAGACATCCTCAATAGAGTGCTACTACACCTGAACCTGCTCCGAATGAGAGGAAGAGTCCACAAAGAGAGAGGACAGGATGGATCTGTGAGCTGCCCAAGTTTAAAGTGGTTGTGGTTTCAAAGTGTCTCAGCTCTTCGATTAGCACCACTGTGCTCAAGTTGTACAGTTTTTGCTGGAGCTGCATCTGCAGATGTGAGGCATAAATAATAGAGAAAATGCAGCAGGAGAGGAAGATCTCAGGAAGACTGATGACAGGGAGGGGGTGTTGATGTGTTTGAGGTGCAGTAATCGTGTTTCAAGTCTGAACGAACAAATTAAAACACTTCTTAAACACAATGCACGGATTAGAGAAGTGTTAAGTGTGAGAAGTTTTCAGATGCAGATTCTAAAATGTGCAAATGTTCAGGTTTTTTTTGCTCCTGTATGAAAATAATCTGAGTGTCTTTGGGTTCTGGTGAAACAAGACACTCAATGACATGATTTGGGGCTTCAGTAAATCATTTACTTTTTGCCTTTATTGATAGGACAGCTGAAGAGAGACGGGAAATACGGGAAGTAGAGAGTGGGTGAAGACCAAGCAGCAACCTTCAGTCAATAAGTATGAGTCCAATGCAGAAGTGCTAAAAACTGCAGTTCATCGAGTTCATCGAGGATCCGCTTGAGGCTCCAGAAGTACTGGAAACCACATACACACCAATTCAAAAAAGCCGATCTTTAGAGCAGAAATAAACATGTTTACAGTCTGGTACAAAAAACAAGTGTATTCTGGATAGCTCATTTCTCGATCGGCACACACTGTACGAATTTTTCAAAGATATTGAGATTACGAGTCTTCCAATGAGAGGCACAGCTGACTTGATTGACAGGCGGGAACACTGTAGCTGTTGGCGAGGAGGCTCAAAGCCCGCCTCTTTACATCACAATCGCTCAACAGCAGCAATATGGCTGCCGCTGACAATTGGCCTCAAAATATTTATCCATATTTTATACAGTCTATTGAGAAGACATGTAGGAAATGGTCGCAGCCGGGAGTCAAACTGGCAACCTTTGCGATGAGGACTATAGCCTCTGTATGTGGGGCGCGTAGACCGCTAGGCCATGGGTTCCCGAAGTGTGGGTCGGGACCCCCTGGGGGGTCGTGAGATGTCTTCCACAGTGTTTTGTTTTTTAAAGTTATGTCTAAAAAATAGTACATTTTATCCATTATAGTAAATAATAGACAAAAATAGTAGCTAAACTTGAATTGCCTGGATAATAGCTGCATAAGAGGGAAGAGAGTTGACTTGAACACTGTTTTTTTTTCCTTAACCAAAAATAAGCAATTAAAAAAACAAGTAAAATATGTCTTATATTTATTCCATTCAACTTTATCCAGCTAGCATTGTTTTAAAACTCACAAGCTCTGCTTTATGAGACCCTTGAAACTGGTGTGAATGCATTACAGCACCAAAGTGTGGGTCAGGACCCCCAGGTGGGGTCGGGAGACACAATTGGGGGGTCGTGAGATGTCTTCCAGAATGTTTTTTATAAAATAGTACATTTTACTCATCATAATAAAACATATCGTCAAAAATAGTAGCTAAACTTGAAATAAAACCTTGAAAATAGAAAATGTAATGAGTTTTCTGCCTTTCTTTGTTGCCAGATAACTCCTAAGTTTAGTGTTAGTGAACAGTTAATTATGAAAAGCATCAGTAGCAGCAGGTTAATTCATAACAGCACAGGAAACACAGACACATGCTCAAATAGGTAGGCTAACTTTCTGCAGACCAGCTAAATGAAGCCACATTTAATCACTTTGAGGGACAGTGGGGGTCGCAGCCTGAGAAGTTTGGGAACCCCTGCGCTAGGCCACCAGCGCCCCTTTATTTCTAATTTTATCCTCTCATTTCCAAACCTCTTCGTTGGCTAAACACATCTTATGAAGTGTTGTGAAGTTTGAGGACACAGCTGCAAACAAAAGTGAGAATGAAAAGTTTGAACGGGAGTAAAAAAACCCCAAAGACTGGATTACACACAGCACTACGAGCCTGCAGCAGCAGCCATAAGGCAGTCTTTGCTTTCCGTATTTACCAAGCTGTGAAAGTGCAGCACATCCAGCTATAGATATCTCCCTTTGACTCATTTTGTCAGCCTCTCTCTCTCTAATTGTGCGCTCCTTCTCTCAGCTGTTATCTCTTCTTCCCGCTGCAGAAACGAGCTGCACTCACAGCGGGCGAGATTACTAAGTAGGTCACTTAAAGAACGGGGTAAAAATGCACCAACAGCAGGGAGGGTATTGATTCAAATGTTTAAAGAGAGGAGGGGGGGGGGGGGGGGAGAAGACAGAGAGGTCAGTCTTTAGTGTGCATGGAGATGTGGAAGTCAGAGGTGGAGCTGCCTGAGCGAGGCTGACATCAAAGACGGCTGAGCATCTGTGCAGCTGCAGGCCTCTGCACGAGACCGACAGAGAGGTCAGGAGTAAACCTACACACTCAAACATGTGAAATCCCAAATGACAAATTCATCTCCTCAATATTATGAGACTCCGACACTCCCGCGAGGTTCCGTTTGAAGCTGGATGCTGAACTAACTGTAAGACGTCTTCCTCGTTAATATTCTGAGCTGCTGTTTCGCACGTCTTCCTGCACGGTGAGTGAGATGTGAGCTGCTGCTGTGGAGGGGGGGGGGAACACGGAGCGCTGACTATCAGGGGCCCCTGAGGTGTCTCGGATAAAAATGCCTTTTGTGATCCTCAAGTGTGAATTAATAAATATTTCATACTTTTCTTCCCCCAGTTGTCTGGTTTCTGTTTCACAGAGCTCAAAGTGAAAACAAATACAGTGTGAGCTTTAAAAGGAGGGATGTAGCAGCTGCTGTGTTATCTGATGGAAGCTGTAAGAGCTCCGTTTGTCTCGGTTTATATCCGCTGTACATACAGAGATAGAACAGATACTGAACAGGAGACTACTGATGTGAGAAATTAGCCAAAGCAGCTAAATATAAATACAGTGAATCTGACAGAAACTGTGATTTGAATCAGGACTTAGAGGTTTATTTCAAAGATTCAAGGCCAGTTAGGAATATTTGAGCTACTCTGATGCTTTAACTTTCACCTGAAGACATAAAGAGTCTGAAAGGCATCTCTGTGTGTCAACAAATAGAAGGATACTCACAAAGTATGTGAAATAAGCACAGAGTAAGAGAGGCAACATCAACAAAGGTAAAACTGAGGCTTTAACTTTGGCCAGCAGACGGGATGCAAATGAGCGTTCTCCTCCGGCTCAGCCCGACATCAATGGGATTAAAGACGTACCTTTGAGCACCGGCTTTCAGAGTGTCTGCTTTAAGCATTTCAGTGGACCTGTGAACACTCATGATTCTGTCCCTGTGTTTCTGTCTCTCTGTCATATTTATTCACATTTCTTTTGAAGCTGAAATGTACAGAAGTGAGCCTCAGTTGCACTCCATGAGGACCGGTATTTCCAGTCTCTTGAGTCACTACATAGCTGGCTTGAATGCGTTTCAGATGCATCGTTTTATATTAATAAAGCATGCCGTATCTGCTCAGCTGATCCTGGAGAAATGCTGCAACGTGCAGAAGATCAGATTGGGCGTTACGTTGAAACAACTACAAAGTACAGACCCGAGACTTCCACCGGATCTCCTTGATTTCTCATCTAGGACCGCCGGACAGCTGGAGGCATGTGACTGAAGTTTGCCAGCGGTAATCCCTGAATCAAGGATTCTCCTCCTCTTCCTCTCCTCATCCATGTTGTCTTTCTGGTCCTCTGAAAACCTCTGACCTGTTGACTCCAGGCCTGGCTCCGCTCATCATGACTTTGGTTTGTTGTTGTAGTTAAGTGAAATACGATCTGGTGATAACACAGAGTGTTTTATTCTGAAAATTAACCGGGTGTTTTCATTTTGTTTTGGTGAAACCTGACTTCCTGTCCCGCTCCATCTGCTCTGTTGAGATTGATGCGTCGTGCTCCGGCATCCGGCAAAAATAGAAGTCTTGTGTATCTGATACGGAGGGCGCTGGAACGCTGCTGAGCGGATCCAGTGGAAGTTAACATGACTAGAATAGAAACCTATCAGATCTGGTGCTGGAACAGATAGGAGACGGACCTGGTGGAATTTGGCCATAAGCATGTGCCCCATATACAGAGGCTTTATTTCTTGTCACAGAGGTCACAGGTTCGACTCCCGGCCTCTACCATGTGCTGCATGTCTTCCCTCGCTCTCCCCCGCTATCAGATTCGGTGCTGTGAGGTGGAATTTGGTTGTACCAGCCAGTTCCAAAGACTCTGAAGGAAGTGTTTACAGTCTCACTTCCTGTGACAGTGTGAGAGCTCAAGAGAAATGTATCATTGAATATAATAACAAAGACCAACAGGCATTTGCTGAAGTCTGCAGTGAAGGATTCAGGAGGTTAGTTTGAGACAAGGTATAAAATCCCATCATGGCTCTCTACTTCACAAGGACTTCTTTTATGGTAACATGAGGGTTTGATGCCACTACATACTTAGAATAAAGTAGAGTGGAGTAAACATCTTGCACTGCCCCTGAAGGACACACCAAGATGACCCTCTTGTGTCCAGAGCCCATGATCCCTTGTAACACCCCGGGGAGAACAGAAGAAGACGGACACGTGTGGGCGGACCACTGCTAGGTTTGTCCACATGGCATCTGGACTCACACACTCCTGATTCCCAGAGGACACAGTATGAATGATAGCTATCAATAACATCTCCTGAAACCTGCTCTGAGTCCAGCGCTCACAGATGCTCCCGTTAGACAAAGGGACACACGTCTCACCTCCGAGGCTCCGTGGTTAAGAGATCAGTGGGAGGTGAGGGTGGAGCGGAAACGTTCAAAGAAAGGCCTCGGTCTCTGGGGGGAAAGTGCAGTTACTCCACAGATGGAGGAGGCAGTCTCACACTGCTGAGCCATAAAAACCACACAGCAGGAAGGTTAAACAAGCGAGTGTTTACGTGCAGGAGGTCGGCTCTGTGCTCATTGTTCTGCTCCCTTTACCCTGAAAACCAGTCAGCCGAGTCTTAGTCACCGATCAGCTGCATCTTCGGCCTTTCAGGGGGACTCTGCTAAATCTCAGGGCTGACTGAATCTGCCTTAAAAACACATTTAGAGGATCAATACGCCGGCGCACACTGAGTCACAACAGAAGAGAGACACGGCCAGCCTCAATTAGTTACTCATTACTGAAGGGAGACTGCTCACTTCTCAAGTGGCTACGCCTCCAATTCTGTTCATTAAAGGTGATCAATACATCAATCAAAGGTTCATCTGTTTTCATCTGCTGGCATGTCTCTGCTTTCTGAACAGCAGGAGGATCAAACATTTGAAATGTATCTTTTGGGTGATCCTGACTTCAGATCTGTTCAAAGAGGGGTTCATAAAAACACAGAGAGTTCAAGTGTCCATGTTTGAACCAGCTTCTCTCCTTGTTTGCTTTGAATTTTAATCATATCACTTGTTTGCTTTTTAATTTATGCTACTTACAGTAACATTTTAACATTTTATTTTGGCATTTTAATTTTTTCTTTGAGGTTATTTCAATCTTCCTACAGCCACAGTCTCAGTCGTGCTATTTTAATATTATTCTGTAATATATTTTGGGGCAGCTTGATTGTATTAAGAGTGCTTTATATGAGTTTAAAGCTCCTGTGGGGAACTTTTGGTATGTGTTGATTTTGGCGCCCCCTGTGGACAAAGCTGATACCTCTGATCTCTCTGCTGATCTTGTTCTGTGCATGTTTAAATAATGTTCTGCTTTCTTTTAACAGTGACAACTGAATCATTGTAAATCTTCACTGTGTAAAATTTGAGTGTCACTGTCTTTATTTTTAATATGCTGTCAATCATTTGGCCCAACATTTACACTAAGTTTATATATATGCGTGTATTTATATATATATATTTACATATCTATTTATTTTTCTCTTGATTTATTTTGTTATTTTAAATCATTATTCAACTAAATGTTTTCTATCAAATTTTCGTCACCTGTTTTCTGTTTATTTGTTTATTTAGCTGTTTATTTTATTAATTTAATTCATTTTTTCTATTTGTTTATTTTTTATTTATTTTTTATTTCATCACATATGTCTGAGCCTTATTTGATTGACTTTTTTAATGTGAAAATGAATAAATAAAATAATTAAAAAAAAAAAAAAAATCATTTGGCCTGACACCTACCCCCGTCACGTGGTTATAGGCTTTAAAAAAGACAATATAGAAATTGTCAGCCATGTTGCTGGTGGGCTCGTTTACTTTTGTAGGTCATAAAAAGGCATCACTGAAATTTTCAGTCTGTTTAATAATAAGCTAAAAATCCCTTACTGTAGCTTTAAGTTACATTGATGTAATGAATTTGAACTTTTCCCCCTTTTATCCCCTTTGACATTCAAATCTTACACATGATGCATTGGTCGTACTATCTCCTTTAAATTCTTGTCAAAAAAGCATGATGTAAATTCAGGAATTTGACTCCTAGTTGTGATATAGAGGCTTCTGCAGAGGTACAGGGCTACATGGACTTATGGTGAATGCTAGGGTGTACATTCGAAGCAGAGGTATAAACCAGGTTTTGCACATCGAAAAGACAAGAGCAGGCAAGAAATGACTTTGACCACAGGGGGCGCCAAAGCAAACACAAACAGAAAGTTCATCAGAGGAGCTTTAAAGACACCTATCAGCATCCTGGCACTTTGTAGAGCTTACAAAGCTGTTGATAAACCTGCTCTGAGTTTTTGTTGCCTTTGTGGTAATATCTAGAATTAGTGTTCTACAATAAAATAAAATAATCCAAACACACTGAACAAGTTTCCTGCTGCAGCCTTGAAAATATATTTTTCTTCATTCATGGATTAAATTAGGAAACCTCATGCCAATAATTTTTCTTTGGTTGCAGATTCAGCGATGAGCGGTTAAAATGTGATTTGAAAACGACCTTGGTTAAATGATTGGCTGAACTGATAGAAATGGTTCAACAATGATCTCCTCTGGCCGTGTTTCATAGTGTGAAGAGTTCATTACTCTACCAGAACACAGAGCCAATCTCATCGACTTTACTCTTAAACTAGTCGGCTTTGTGCAACAAATGAACTCAGACATTTATCTTCTCTCTAAAGAGAGAGAGACGGCATTGTTTGTTTCAGTCTTAAGTAAAGCTGAACTGTCTGTTCACATTTAGTCCTCCATGTTTTCTGTTTTCTCACCTTAATGTTTGACTGTTTGTTGGATCAGAGTTAACACCTCTGAGCTGCAGAAAATGGAGAAATTAACAGGTGAAATGGAAGGATGTAGTGCCGGGTGAGGTAATAGGAAGGAGGGATGAATGGAGGTGTAATAACTGAGTGATGTGAAGGAGATTAAAGTGCGGGAGTAAAGATGAAAGGATGGAGGGAGCAAAGACGGAGGAGTGTGAATCAGAAAAAAAAAGGAGGCTTGATGAAAAGACGTCAAGTGGGGAGATTAATGTCGGACTGGAAATGAAGACAGGGACAGAGGAAGGAGCGACATAAAACAGATCCAGTGAGGGAGGGAAAGGAAAGGAAAGGAGAAGGTGTAGGAGGCCGAAGAGGAGGGTGGTGGAGGGAGTGTGCTGAGGCTAATCATAATTGGCCTGACAGCGGGAGACGGTGTGGTGCTGTTGCTGGGTGGAACATGTGTGTGTTTGGGGGAGGGGCGTGGGGGTAAACGTGGAGGTCACCGAGGAGATGGAGACTATAAAACACCTCAGCTCCATCTGTATCGTGTGAACTGTGGAGCACTTATCTGAGGCTTTCGTGCAGAGTGACGGTGTGATGGTGCACCGTACTGTACGTGCACACGGTATGTACTGTACGTTATCCACAGCTCCTGTGGGAGTGCAGAGGCAGATACTCTGACAGTGAATGGACGTGCAGCAGATTCAATATAGCTCACACCAGCAGATGCACATGCAGATACTATTCTGGATGCTATATATAAAGAGCATGCATCATAAAGAGGTTAAAGAACATAGTGTGCACATGCAGCATTTAGAGGGTTATCTGGAGCAACGAGGGAGCATGTAGCTGGTTAAATATTGCTTACTCCACATTCTGCCTGCAGTGTATTCATGTATGGATAAAAGTGTTCCTGCTGTGTTGTGCATTGGTGCAGAGGATTTTATTAAATCACATGCAGCAGCATTTTAGCCAAACTCGACTACATGTTTGCCTTCTCCTGCAGCTTGTGTGATTTGGACCTGGGTCTGTTTTGTCTGTAATTTCCAGTATCAACATCCTGAGTAACCACAGTCACTAAAAATGATGCTACAGAACTTCATTATATGTAGATGTTGCACTCCCTTTATCATTTGTTGCACGATAAATACAGGAAAAAAAAGAAAAATTGAAGTTCTTTGACTGAAACAAAATAAAAATGGTCTATATGTGATGACTCTGACAACCTTGATGCCTTGTTGTTTGTTTTTAAATGCCTCTGTAATGGACTCGATATCATTCTAAATGAGGGTCGCCCCTCAGTGATCCCTCGGGTGTAAATAAAGGTTGATTGATTGATTGATTGATTTTGAAGTCTCATAACACAAAGGCGCAGAAAAAGTGGAACAATAAGGGGAGCTTACATTGTGTGCACATGCAGCCGCCTCAAAAAAGGTCTGATCTAAATGGATGAATGATTCATTTGAAGTAGGACAAAAGAAAACTGTTTACAAAAGGTTGACTTTCACGGCTATATTCCACCAACATTTCAGTGTCCGGTCCGTCTCTGATCCGTCCTTTAACTGCTTAAAGTTTAACATTTTGGGAAACAGACTCAGGGCTGCATGGTGGTGCAATGTTTGGTTCTGTCGCCTCACAGAAAGAAGGTTCCTGGTTTGACTCCCTAGCAGGAACTATAGAGCCTGACTGTGGATTTTCCATGTTCTTGGGCTATCTGGGATAACGGCCAAATTCCACAAGATCCGTGTCCAGTCTGTCTCTGATCCGTTACAGCACAGGATCTGCTAGGTTTCTACTCTAGTCAATGTGTTAACTTCCACTGGATCCACTCCATTGTGTTCCAGCTGTGTATCTGATCAAGCACACAAGAGCCCTCCGTATCAGATACACAAGACTTCTATTTTGATGCCGGAGCACGATGCATCAATCTCAACGGAGTAGATGGAGCGGGACAGGAAGTCAGGTTTCACCAAAACAAAATGAAAACATCCGGTTAATTTTCAGAATAAAACACTCTGTGTTATCACCAGATCGTATTTCACTTAACTACAACAACAAACCAAAGTCATGATGAGCGGAGCCAGGCCTGGAGTCAACAGGTCAGAGGTTTTCAGAGGACCAGAAAGACAACATGGATGAGGAGAGGAGGAGGAGGAGGAGAATCCTTGATTCAGGGATTGCTGCAGGAAAACTTCGGTTACTTGACTTGAGCTGTCCGGCGGTCCTGCTTCGTGCTGCGTTCTGAAAACACAACCGGTGGGTGTTGACGGATGAGAGAGCACGGAGCCGGACCGCAGAAGATTGGAGATAGACCAGACACGGGTCTGGTGGAAGTCTGATGTAAGATTTAAAGCAACTACAGCCTGAGAAACCACATTCTGTCAGGAAATGGTGCTGCTTAATTAAAAAATGCACAGATAAAATACTGCTCTTAACAATTATAGAGGATTAAATGCAGAGCATATCAAAATGTGACCTTGTTTCATGTCTTATTCATACTTCTTGTGAGAAAGAACATGAGTGAAACTGAAAAACCAACAACTTGTACACAAAAGGGTCAAAAGTGATGATAAATGTCTTTCTCTACTCTCTGCTTGGCTCTCTACTCGTACGAAGGGTTTCTGAGTTTATATGCTGCAGTGTTTTTATGAAGTAGATCACATAGTGGAACATGTTTCCTCCTCTTGCAGCTGGTTTGATTTGGACACAGGACTTCAAACATGGTGTTAAATCTGAATATGTGCCTCTGTTTGTGGTTATTGTGAATGTTACAGTTAAAGGTGACATATCACGCTTTTTTCATCAATATATATTGGTCTAAGAGGTCCCCAAAACATGTCTTTAAAGTTTATGCTCAAAAAAACACTTTGAAATCAGATTTTGGTCTGCCTGAAAAGCCCTCTTCTTCAGTCCTCCTCAGAACACTCTGTTTTCTCTCTGACCACGCCCCCTCAGGAAGTGGATGTGGTCTCGGCTCTCCAGCACGTTGATCTAATGTTTACATGTTGGCTGAATATACACGGCTGCTCAGAGACCACGTTACTTCAACCCTCTGAATCTGATCCAGAATCTGATCCTGACGGAGAGGCGCCTATAGCAGGACCTTTCTGAAGGATTGGTCACAGATTTAGTGTTTCTTGTTGTTTTATTTATCAGTATGTAGACGTGTGTCTTGGGACACAGCTACAGCTACAGCTATGAACATGTAGCTATGTGGCTTTGCTAACTAGCGCTAATACTTATCCATGATAAATAAAAATCATCCACTAGATCTTCAAATCTGCAGACGTGGGGAGTAAAACCGACCTTTGTGTTTATTAAGACAGCCTACAACTAGCATGCCTCCCTCCTAAGCTCCTTGTTAGCACACATTTGTGCAGGTAATGAAAAACGGAGGAGGGATTCAGTATTATTTTATACAGTCTATGGGCTGAACAAGCTCCGAGCTCTGACTCCGTGACAGACCGGATATTGTTGTTACGTAACAAAAACACGGAAGTCTGAAACGGCTCGTTTCACACACATTTACAGAGAGGTGGAGAAATCAGAACAGGGGCAGAATGGATTTTTTTCATTCTCGGGGGGTTTGTAGACAGGGACACATATTTCAGGTAGAGAACCATTAAAAAGTCAATTTTGCATGATATGTCACCTTTAAATACAGACGTTTGAAGGTCTGTTAATATCAGAAAACTACAGAAAGGCATGCTTAGAGTCACTAATGACAAAGCAAGCCAACAAATCTGAACATTCAGAGAGATTTTGGGGAATATTTTGCTTAAAAAGTTTGTTATTTGAAAATGTATTTCTTATTAAATTGCTTTGTACCTCTAATTAGTTTGTCCAACTAAAGACGCTGAATTAAACGCCTCAATTAGTGCTCCACTGATTTCAGACACTTGATTAAGCGCTCATGCCGTCACATAAAAGTGAAATCAATTAAAAACAGAATAACTGAAGTATTTGTTGAAAGAAGAAGCAGAGACGCTGAATAATGGCACGAAAGCATGCGGCAGATCTGCACTTCATCCAGTTTGCCATCTGTTTGTAATTAGTGTTTGATTTACTGAAACAAGAGCTAATCATACAATCAACAACTGGGACTTTGTTTAAATGCAAGTTTTTCGAGAGCCCCTCAAAGCCAAAGTCCAGAGTTTGAGTTTCCTCAGAAGGAAACGAAGGCGTCAGAATCCTGAAACAGAGCGGCTCATTAATGGAGTCACGGCCGGCTGAATAATCACGATAATAACTGCAAGGCTGCAATTAAACTTCAGAGGCGGAGGATTCTCCACGCAAAACTGATCCTCGCAATGAGTGTGAACTCCAGTAAATCCAGCCGACCCCTTTTATCTCCTCCCCATTAGGATGACTTTGAAATGAGGCTTCATAAATCTGTCCCCGAGTGCTGCATGTGTCAGAGGTTCTCAGCTAATTACACGTGTGCAATCTTTGTTCCCATGTTTCAGGGACATTTCATGCATCAGACGTTATAAACTGCAGGCTGAGAAGATGACTGCTGTGCAACACGATACTCAGATCAATCAGGAGAGTTATTGAATATATCATGTTTGAATTATGTTCAACATGTTTGACATTCATGCATGAGGAATTACTCTGACGGCTGATCAATATGGTGGACGTGGCCAGAGGCGGTAAACGGTGAAAGGACTTCTTCAGGGCGTTTCAAACCTCTCAAAGCGCTCTCACACTGTAAGTCACATCTACCGTCTCTAACACTGAATGCAGAAAGTGCACGCCAGTACTAACCGATCCATTCACACGCCGCCGCCGGCTATGCCACCGGGAGCAATTTGGGGTTCAGTGTCTTGCCCAAGGACACTTTGACAAGTCGACTGCAGAAGCTAAGGGAAAAACTGTCAACCTGATTCTGCATCACGTCTCTTAATCTCATCTTTTCTGGGAATCTCACACTCTGTCTTTCACTACTTTGTGTATTAGCATCACAAGCTCTGCTCACAAATTCACTCCTTAAAAATGTGAGATAACTCCAGGGCAGCCTGCCCCCCCTGAAACTTTCCGAAGTTGCTGCTTCACATGTGTCCCTCTAGGTGTGAATTTTTCCCCTGTCAGACAGAGAGGGGGAGGGTTGGTCTCAGGAGGCAGAATATGACATAAAAAAGGATGCTGTAATGTTTACATCATAGATGGATGATGAGTCCAACATGATGATTACAGTTTGTAGACAAAAGGAAGAAATCTGTCTTTGAATTTGTGTGCAAAAATAACTTTTGCCTTTACATCAGTGCCATGTGTACTCTGACTAATCCACAGGATGAACGAATGAGGAGAAAGATCAGCTGGTGAGCAGAAAAAGAACATCAAGGAACTTCATTATGTGCATGAAGATTGCATCAGTGTCCACAGGTTGCATGTAATGACTGTCATCATCTCAACTACTTCACTTCCGGTGAATTTCCTCACTTTTCCAATCCACTTTATCTATATAGCACATTTAAAAAAATAAAAAATAAAGTTTACCAAGGTGCTGCACAGGGAAGTAAAATAAGTTTAAACACACAGAACATACAATACTTAAAATAAAACGATAGAGGTATACTAATAAAACAAAGAAACTTTTAAAGAATAATTAAAAACACATAAAAATACAATAAAAAATAATTTAAATAGAATAATAATAAAAGATCTTGCACTTTGAAAATAATAATAAAAAAACACATGAAACACTCTAAAAAGATTTAGTTAAAGAAAAGTATTAAAACACATAAGACACTTTAAAAACTAATTAAAAATGTTTAAAATCACTGTAAAAATAAATAAATCATAATAATACTACAAATAAGAAACTTAAAAAAAAAAAATTATACACATAAAAAAAAAAAATAATAATAATAAAATGTATAAGACACTTTAAAAACTAATTAAAAATGTTTAAAATAAATAAATAATAATAATAATATTACAAATAAGAAACTTAAAAAAAAAATTATACACATAAAAAAATAAAAAATACAAATAATAAAATGTATAAAACACTTTAAAAAACTATTAAGAATATATAAAAATGCTGCAAATTAAATAGAAAAAAATATTATAATAACACATATGCCACTTTAAGTAATGATTAAAAACATAAAAAACACTGAAAAAAATAAAAATAAATAAATAAATAAATAAATAAATAATAATAATAATAATAATAATAATAATAATAATAATAATAATAATAATAATAATAATAAAAAAACATAAATAGTCAGTAAAAAATGAAATAAAATATCAGTCAGAGACAGAGACCCCACAACTCTAATGCAGGGTTAAAAGCCAAGAAGTAAAAACAAGTTTTAAGACACTATTTAAAGGTTGGTTCGGCGGGTAGGCACAGTCACCCCTGATTTTCAGCCTGGTCTGAGGGACCAGAAGAAGCAGCTGATACGCAGACCTCAAAGACCATGAGGTGGTGTAGCCTTGCAGAAGGTCAGAGATATTAAACTAATCCTAAAATAAAAGATGAGCAGCAGCACTTGTCATCCCATCTGGATTTCTTGTGGAAATTTTACCAGAATGAGAGTCTGGGCAAAGTCCGGTGACAAATTCAGCTGTTTGTGTTTACACATGCAGCTCACTATGATAGTTTCTAGAGTTTCAAAGAGTGTAGAACCTTGCCATCAGTAGAAGATGATTACAAAATCCCCTTAAATAAGCAACAACTTAACCATCAGTGGTGCACGCAAACAGAAGCATGTAAATAAGAAGAGCTAACCAACACGAGATCTCCTAAACGTCTGCTGGGATTCTTAAAACCGAAGCTGTCACATCTTTATTAACTGGAGATGATCACACAGCAGCTTCCTCATTAACCAGTTTGTGTTGATAGAGATGTCGGCTTGTTGACTTCAGAACTTGAAGCTCTTCCACACACGCAATCATTCATAATCAAGCCTGTACCAGAGTCCATGCGTATGCTGCAGAACAACATGTTTACAGTGAGGTGCAGAGCGTGTAACACATTTATACGTGTGTTTATTCTTCAGCGTGAGATAAGGAGAAGAGGAGAGACGGGTTGTTCTGCAAGGATTTGGGGCTGACTGCAGGGAAAGTAGGTCAGAGCGAGTCACACAGCGCGCTCACACACTTTTCTCTTCATTCAAACAACCTCTGACACACATTGTGCAAGTTTCACACCTTTTAATATTACCTCCAGTGTACTGCTACAGTCAGCACGTGTAAACACATCCTCACACACACACACAGAGTCAGGCCTGGCCACTCGCCATCTATCACTCCGCCCGGGCCAGCTCCTCCTCCCTCAGGCTGCAGCACGGTGCCAATGAGACGAGCAGGACTCTCCTCTGGCCCACATAACAATGACTCTAAATGTGTGTGTGCACGAGTCTCCTGCATGCAAGTGTGAGAGATGTGGGGAACTTGCATGCAATTAAGATTTGCATATTGGAAGTTATATAAGAGTTATGCAGAGAGGTTATCCTTGAAAAGACTTTAGTTACAAAACAGAAGTAAATGAGAGTAATCTACAGAAGTGTCAAAACAATATCTGACTTTACTTTGAATACAGACGTATGATAACGCAGGCTGATTATATTTGAAGGTTCAAAACAAAGAGTTTTAATTATGTATAGAAGTGGCAAAGATCTCTGTTTCTGAAATCAAAACCTTTTTAGTTTTAGGGACAAAGAAAAGTTTCTGCAGAGAGAGAATCTTTGAAGCCTCTTTCATAACAACAGAGAAGTTTTACACTGAAGTCAATGACAACTGGTGCAAACAAATGTCTTATTTTAACGTAAAGTCATGGACTGTAACACACAAAACTTGGACTGTGTCTGTGACGTCACATATTGGTCATTGCTCAAAGATGGTGGCTGCCAGATTGGAAATGCAGTCTCTGATGAACTCATGGGAAATCTAGAAACTGACAAAAGCTGGAGTTGAGGCCTAACGGCTAACAAACAGCTGCAAGACGCTCACCTGTCAAATCAGCCACACTCCTAATTCTCCTAATTACTCCTAATACAACTTAAAATTTGTCTCGATCCTCTTTCCTACATCCTCTCTCTGTTCACTAATGCTCCATCCTCTCTCCTTCAGCATCTCTCCTCCATCGTCTCTCTGTTCACTAATGCTCCATCCTCTCTCCTCATCCTCTCTCCTCCATCCTCTCTCCTCCATTCTCTCTCTGTTCACTAATGCTCCATCCTCTCTCCTTCAGCATCTCTCCTCCATCCTCTCTCTGTTCACCAATGCTCCATCCTCTCTCCTTCAGCATCTCTCCTCCATCCTCTCTCTGTTTACTAAAGCTCCATCTTCTCTCCTCTTCTGTTCACCTAAGCTCCATCCTCTCTCCTCCATCCTCTCTCCTACATCCTCTCTCTGTTCACCTAAGCTCCACCCTCTCTCCTCCATTCTCTCTCTGTTCATTAACGCTCTCCTTCTTCCTCTCTCCTCCATCCTCTCTCTGTTCACTAAAGCTCCATCCTCTCTCCTCCATCATCTCTGTTCATTAAAGCTCCATTCTCTCTCCTACATCCTCTCTCTTTTCACTAAAGCTCCATCCTCTCTCCTACATCCTCTCTCTGTTCACTAAAGCTCCATCCTCTCTCCTCCATCCTCTCTCTGTTCACTAAAGTTCCATCCTCTCTCCTCCATCCTCTCTCTGTTAACCATTGATCCATCCTCTCTCCTCCATCCTCTCTCTGTTCACTAAAGTTCCATCCTCTCTCCTCTCTCTGTTCACCTAAGCTCCATCCTCTCTCCTCCATCCTCTCTCTGCTCCATCCTCTCTCTGTTCACTAAAGTTCCATCCTCTCTCCTCTCTCTGTTCACCTAAGATCCATCCTCTCTCCTCCATCCTCTCTCTGTTCACTAAAGTTCCATCCTCTCTCCTCTCTCTGTTCACCCAAGCTCCATCCTCTCTCCTCCTCTCTGATCCTCCTATCCCTCTACCATTCCTCCTCTTCCTCTCTCTTCTGTTCTCTTAGCGTGTGTCTCTCCGTCTCTCTCTTTGCTCCTCTGTCTGCAGTCTGGGCCCGAGATGTGCCGTTATTATCTCCAGCCAGCGGGGTTATTAATGGATCGCGTACCGTATCAGACAAACATGGAGCCAATGGTTGCCATGGGAACTGCATCCGCAGCGCCCCAGAAAGGAGAGAGAGAGGGAGAGAGAGGGAGAGGGATGGAGGTAGGAGGGGAGGGAGGAGGAGCAGCAGAGGAGGAGAAGTGGAATGTGAAGTGAAAAACAAGAGAGGGGGGAGGGGGAGGAGGAGCGGGGCGGGTGATTAATGGTGAAGGAGGAAATAGAGAAGGAGGGATGGAGGGAGGAGGAGGAGGAGAAAAGAGGAGCTCACTTCTATCAGTCTGAAATATTTGATTCAGCAGAAAGGGTGACCTTGAGGAAGGAGACAAAGGCAGCTTGGCTCCCTCTCTCTCTCTCTTTCTCTCCCTCTGTGTGTGCCACACTCCCTCCCTCTCTCTCTCTCTCTCTCTCTCTGTATGTGCCACACTCCCTCCCTCTCTCTCCTTTCATCTCTCCGTAATAAACGACTGAAACCTCCAGATATCACACAGACTGCACTTTGACACATTTATTGGTAAACAGTTTTTATTCTGGAGTATTTATTCCTGTCTGCAGCCAAAACACTCAGCAACAGATCCAAGGAGAGGAAACTAGATGGCCTTCTTTCAATGAATAGAGATTTTGGCGACACATTTGGTAAAAAATGCAACTCGTCCAGACATTAATAAGAGAAACAATCTACTTTTCAATAATTTATCATATTTTTAAGATGAGTTTTAGTGCTTTATTTGATGGGAGAGCTTGAAAGAGACAGGAAATATGCGGAGAGGGAGAACTGAACCTACTACCAGACTTACAAGATGCCTGCTCTACCAACTGAGCAAAACTGGCACCCCAATATATCTCATATCAAGTGTTTTTTTAAAGGTTTCAATCCAGGTTCATCTGTTTCCTAAGTTTCTTATTTTAAAAACTAAAAGCTGATTTGTTCAATATTTGTTGCCTGAAAACAGATTCTGTTTATAGCTCCCTTGTCTCGTAGGTTCCTCTGACTCTCTGCCGCTGTGGACGTGCCAGACTCCAGCTGCTACAACTACTACTATCCATCTCATCGCTATCATCTCTCTCTCTTCATCTCCCTCTATCCCTCTCTCCAACACGGTCTGGTTGAGTCTGGTCCTGCTGGAGGTTTCTGCCTGTTAAAGGAAGTTTGTCCTTGCCACTGTAACTTGCTAAATGCTGCAAAGTGCCCTGCTCATGGTGGATTAAGATGAGATCAGACTGAGTCCTGTCTGTAAGATGGGACTGGATCTGATCCTGTCTTGATGTTGGGTCTTTGTTAATAATAGAACATAGAGTACAGTCTAGACCTGCTCTGTTTGGAAAGAGTCTTGGGATAACGTTTATTGGGATTTGGCGCTTGGCAAACAGGATCTTCGTTTAGATCATGGCTGGGGCCCATTGACTGCATGAAACATGGACGCTGACACAGTGTTTTGAAGCCCAATGATGGCAGTCGCCATATTGGAAATGCTGACTCAGTCGACCTAACAAAAGGCAAAGCTGAAGCAGGCCTTTTGCCTCCTTGCAAACAGCTACAATGCACCAGCCTGTCAGTCAAGTCAGCCACTTATTATGCCTTATAATGCAAAACTCAGCCTTCATATCCTCAGAACAAACCAGTTACAACAAATTCAGTCCCGGTCAAGTGTGTACGAATAAAGAAATTAGCAATCCGAATCACAACTGTAGACATGTTTATTCCTGCTCTAAAGATGAGCTTCTTAACATGGGTGTAAATGGGACTTCTTCAGCTTTTGGAGCCGGCCTCAAGTGGACACTTGAGGAACTGCAGTTTAATGGAGGTTGCGCTTGCTGGGGCCTTATTGTGTGTGGTTTGAATGTTTTACCAAAGCAGCAATCTCCATCTAACTTGACTGGATGCTGTTTGCCAGGGAAGGCATAAGTCCCACCTCAGCTCCACCTCTTTGATTCTTTCTATATTGAGTAAGTTGGAGTCAGCATTTCCAGTACAGTGACAAAACGCCTCCTCAGGAACCCCTGAGATTACGTCCATGTTTTACACAGTCTATGGCGAGTACACTGGCTTCCTCCGACAGTACAAAGACATGCCTGTGAGGTTAATTGGTGATTCTAAATTGCCTGTAGAAGTGTGTCTGGTTGTTTGTCTCTGTGATAGACGGGCCACCTGTCCGCCTTTCACCCAGTGTCAGCTGGGATTAACTGCAGCCCCCCCGTGACCCCAACCCCCATAATGGATGTATGGATGGATGGATGGAGCTCTCTCTACAGCCTCAACTCATCAACTGATAACATTCATCCAAAAGAGGCATTAACAGATGGTAAACTATGCAACTTTCCCAGACCTCTAAATGAAAAACAATCTAATCTTTGTAACAGAAAAGGAACACAAACCTGTACTTCATATTTTTAATTGCAAAACTTCTGATACTTTGGGGACGATTCAGTGCTTCTGTTTTAATTTTCATCCTGTTTGTCGAGCTTTCTCACAGAAGGAGAGTTAATATGTTGATTACATTTTCTCAGCTGAAAACAATTTTCTTACACACTTATTTCTCCCTGCAGCGAGAGCACTCAGAGACAGATAAGTCCTCCATAAAGCAAAAGACAAAAAGACTTTCCTAGTGAGCAGAATCCAACGTTTATACTTTGTTTAAAGCAGGGTGATATCAGGTCTTCACTTCTAAACCTCTCTTTGAGCATTTCTCAGCCGCCAGAGTTATTGTTACAACACTAAGATAGTAGAAAAAACAAGTTTTGTTCACAGTTTGGAGAACTAGATCATTCAAGGGTTGAAAGGAGGGCAGAAATAGGTATTATATATTGACTCCCCATTAAATACATCTTCTTTGTTGGTGGGATTGCAAAATATGTCCTCTCTTGCAGTTACAGAGGGTTGCATACTCCATTTTCAGTCGGAACAATTACCGGCCTTATGTAACTTTATATAAAAATAACTCCAATTAAGTCCACATGGTTATGTAAGCAGATTTTGAATTTGGGGAAAAGAGAGCAGTGGTGCAGGATCAGTGAGGGATATGAATAATTTAGAGAGCAGAAATGTTGGATCAGTGATTCTCTGATTCCTCTCAGTTATTGGTTTACACTCATTTCTGCACAGGATGGACACACACTGACATAATCATTGCCTCTTATTGGAGCTTATACAACAACCAAATATTACCTCACTATTACCAAAATACCTTCAAATCCTACACCAGGCAACTACTAAGTACATCACTACTCCAGCTGCTGTCAGTTGAAAATGTTGAGATGCTGAAATGTCTTTTCAAATGACTGAAAAACCCAGAGTACAAGTTCCACTAGTGTTTGAGAGATAGTTTGCAATCCTGCTAGCTACCGGTGCAGCATTTGAGTTCGGCATACAGTACAAATAATTCAGTCAGGACCACTTCCAGTAAAAATAATTAATGATTGTAAAGCAACAGTCATATTTGGCAGTATAGCTCTGTTCTGAGAGCTCCCTGCCCTTCCACATGTGTACGTGGAATGCCAAGAGCACACCTCCTGTCTCTTTCCTGTGCAGACTTGACAAGCCAAGGCAGGGAGAGCAGCAGCAAAGACCCCAAGGTTCACAACAGAGCGAGCATCAATGACAATCCATATGACACTGGTAAAATCAGACACAGAAGAAAGGAGGGTTGCAAAGGAAGGAGGAAGAGAAAGCAGGTACAAGGAGCTTAAATAGAACGGCCATTTTGACTTGTGCCGATTGGATGTGTTGAAGGTTATCAGCTGAGCTGTCGGCGGATACAGGCTGAGGTTAGGATCAGCTGATTTACTGTGGGCTGAGCTTGCCTCACACTAACACCATGCTCAATTATTTGTACTGTCCCCAATCAATTCCCCTGGAGTCGTGCCATCTACCTCTGCTGGACAATTGTTGCCTTGAATTGAGTCTTTTAATCAAACCAGCTCTCCAAATGGGGTTTTGTCCTAACACCTATATCTCCATTTTCTCTAAATACATGAATGTGACCAAGTGAGGGAGGATTTTATGATACATCTCCAAAGTGAGAGTTACAAACAGAACAGTTCTGTGAATTCTAAGAAAGCAGCAGGGGATGTTATTCCTGGATTTCCTCCACTTTGTACAGCCAGAGTAGATCTGTATATTTTGATTTGGTGCTTTGCAAAGACTGGTGCAAACATGAACTTGTACTTTAAGAGTAATACGTTGGGACTTCAAGTAACAATATATTTGCAAATAGATCCTGATGAATCTCTGTCTGTAGTTATCAACAACCTTGGCTCAACGAGCTACACAGAAGTTGCCATCAAACAATAAGTTTGCTTTCTAGTCGTCACTTTCTGCTTCTTAGCGAGCTCTGAGAAGCAGTTTCCTCCTCCCTTCACGTCAGAACCTGTAGTCCCAGTCTGATTACTAACAAGCGGCCTTAAACCAACTCAAACAACTTTATTAGGACATTAAGATTGGAGCAGCTTGTTCTCAAAAGACAGAAATAACCACTGCATCCTCATTACACATTATTTAATGTGTTGCTGTTCACTCAAGCGTTGTATTTGTTTTCACAGAGTTCACAAAGACTTGTTTAATCTTCATCTTATAAAAAGTGGACACAATAATCATCCTTCTCCATGAACTTAGCAAAACTAAGCATTTTGCAGTTCTAATTTTGAGAAATGCATGTCTCAAAAGACGTCACAAAACAGAATGCAACACCTCAAACTAAACAAAACCTCTAGAGGCACAGGATGAAGGAAAAATCTTTATACAATGAAAACAGGATTGTGTGCAAAATACAGTTAAGGAGCTAAAATATGCAAAAAAAACACTAGATGGTCCTTTAAATTTCTAAATTCTCTCTGAACATTGTGAGGACGGAGGAGATAAAGCGTTGCATAAATGGAGGGTCTTTCCAAAACTGCCCCCTAAACTCTCTCCCTGCACACTTCCACTCAGTTTGCACAGAGTCTGCAGCATCGAGGGTCGTCCAAAACCTCTGAGTGTGGACTGAGTGGGCTGTTGGACCCTCAAACAGTGAGTCTGCACTGATGCTGGATAACTGACAAGGTGTCACGTTGTTCAATGTTCCTCATGGTGTGTTAAAGTTCTCTGAGTGAACTCATCTGACTGTAAATTGATAAAGATAAGCAGAGTGTCGCCCACGTGTCTGCAGTGAGATTTGACTCTGGTTTCAGAAAGGCCACCTGAACCACGAGTCCATCAGGTTGGACTTCAGCAGATCGATGCACGGCTGCTTCTTCCTCACAGGTAACATCCTCTACATCTCATTTTGCATCGTTTGCAGTCTCTTTGTCTCTCCCTCTCTCTCTCTCTCCTCACTATTCCTGTCCCACTCTAACTAACACTTTCTGTGTTTCCTCCTCTGATATAAATCCACTCCCCCTCCCAAGCGGTCTGGCTTACGACCCCCCCCCAAAATCCCCTCTGCAGTGTCAGAATCAGACAGGAGGAGGCTAAATGTTCACGTCTTCGGGGAAGGAAACAGAATATGACCACATCACTCTGAGCGATCGATGCAGGGCTGTGTACTGCATGCTAGTGCTGACTCATACTGTAGGGGAGGGTGGGGTTTATGGGCCGGGGGAGGACGAGGATGAGGAGGGGGTAGAAGGGGATGAAGTATGGGAGTGAGTGGGAGGGAGACAGGGAAGGACAAAGGTAGGTGCTGGAGGTTAGAGGAGAGTAAGACAGAGAAAATATGAATGGGGTTAGCGGTGCTTGAAGACTAATACGAGGGAGGAAATCTATAAACATCCGTCAGAGAGACAGATCTGGGCGGTTTAGAGCTGGGAGGAAAGAGGGAGGGAGGGAGGGGAAGGATACCCTTGTGCTCACTTAAAGGCCTCAGGCTCCAGAATAAATCATCAAATGTCAAATCAACAAACGATTAAATATCACTGAATGTAATTACCTCCTGACAACCTCAGTGCCAGGATGCAGAAGTTTGAAACTTAACTTCAGATTTTGATGCATTCACATGAAAATGAGCACATATAATCACCTCTCTCTGCAGGTTTCAATAACTTCAGTGATCCTGGACTCTTCTATCTTGGGTGAACTTTGATGCTTCAGGCCCCTTCTGACTGGAATAACTTACCTTTAAATATTTGCTCTATATCTTTAAAATCTTTGTTTTCCCATTTCAAAACAAACTGTTTATGTTTTCAGTAAAGCCCTCACTGTTCCTCTACTTCCTTTACTTATGTATGCATTTATTTTTGATGACAATTATTGTTATAGATGTTTCTTTGTGTGTTTCACCAACGCTCCTTTAGTTTATTGAATTGTATGCTATTCTTCCCTTGTGGATTGTCCCTTGTTTAAGGTTGTACCAACCCCTGTTTTGTTTTTGTTGTTGTTGTTGATGTTGTTTTTGTCATCAAGTTGGTTTATTTTATTTTATTTTTTTTCTATATAATTTTATTTTATTGAGTGTACAGGTCCAAATACATCAGTACATCCTTTGATTCAAATAATTATTCATCTTGATTCCAAAGAATAAAAAAAAAAAAAAAAAAAAAAAAAAACAACAAACAAGCAAAAGACAAAAACAAAACAAAGAAATCAAATTTCATTTCATAGATCCTGTGTGATGATTGATCTCACAGGTAGTGGGTATCCCTTACACCCACTCTGACATGTTTACACTTGTCCACCATCCACCTTCACCAACATATAGACTCACACCAACACCAACACCAATACCCCCACCCACACACACACACATGCGCGCTAATACAACAAGTCTGAGGGGGGTTTATCAAGTTGGTTTATTGTCTGACTGTTCATGTTTGTGTGTTTGTTTGTTTGTATGTTTGTTTTTTCTCTTTTGAAGGATTCATGTTTTGTTGTATATTTAGTATTGCACTGTTATTGTCTGTCTGGGACCCCCTCTAAAACGAGATGGCACATCTCAAGGGCTTTATCCCATCAAAATACATTTCTTTCAACTGTGTCGTCTACTTCATCAGCCTCATGAGGAACCCAAAATGTTGCTCGTTGCATCAGAATTAGGAGTGAGACAAAATATCAATACGGCAGTACATTGCCCTCCTGTCCTGTGTGATATCATCTGACACTGAATATTGATATTCTAATTGAAAACAACAGATTTATTTGCTAATTTGACTCACTGGACTCCAGGAGACCACTTCATGAAGCAGACTGAGAGAATACCAAGAGTGTGGAAAGCTGTCATGAAGGAAAAAGGGGGCTACTTTACAGAATCTAAAATATAAAACATGTTCTGGTTTGTTTAACACGTTTCTGTTCATTAACCCTCCTGTTATGTTGCGGGTCAAATTGACCCTTTTTAAAGCTGGGGTTGGCAGTCTCGGAAAACTAGCATGAATTTGAATGTAGCATTTCCTCAGGGCTCCGTCTAACCCCTCCCCTCCTCCCTCAGAGCTCCTCCTAAACGACGCAGGAGGCGGGCAGAACAGCAGGACGGGATTTGAATGGTTTAAAATTTTGGCACCCAAAAAAGGCTGATTGGTTGGTGTTTTCCCAGGTTTACTCCGGCTGTAGATAGCAGCTTTTCTTCGCTCTTTTTGAAGAACACATTATGTATTGATTACCATCAGGACATAAAGATCATTCTAACCAGTATAACAAAAAGTGGATCTAAATCTGATTACCACCCCCAGCTTTAAAGCCTATTTTAGGCAGTATATTCCTTCCAAACCAGATAAATGCATCATATAAATCTGGGCAGCATGTGACAGAAGAGGTGTCGTGTTTATTTATTGACATCACTTCATAAAAAAAAAAATATGTTGAGATGCTGAAATGTCTTTCAAATGACTGAAAAACCCAGAGTACAAGTTCCACTAGTGTTTGAGAGATAGTTTGCAATCCTGCTAGCTACCGGTGCAGCATTTGAGTTCTGCATACAGTACAAATAATTCAGTCAGGACCACTTCCAGTAAAAATAATTAATGATTTTAAAGCAACAGTCATATTTGGCAGTACAGCTCTGTTCTGAGAGCTCCCTGCCCTTCCACATGCGTACGTGGAATGCCAAGAGCACACCTCCTGTCTCTTTCCTGTGCAGACTTGACAAGCCAAGGCAGGGAGAGCAGCAGCAAAGACCCTAAGGTTCACAACAGAGCGAGCATCAGTGACAATACATGACACTGGTAAAATCAGACACAGAAGAAAGGAGGGTTGCAAAGGAAGCAGGGAGAGAAAGCAGGTACAAGGAGCTTAAATAGAACGGCCATTTTGACTTGTGCCGATTGGATGTGTTGAAGGTTATCAGCTGAGCTGTCGGCGGATACAGGCTGAGGTTAGGATCAGCTGATTTACTGTGGGCTGAGCTTGCCTCACACTAACACCATGCTCAATTATTTGTACTGTCCCCAATCAATTCCCCTGGAGTCGTGCCATCTACCTCTGCTGGACAATTGTTGCCTTGAATTGAGTCTTTTAATCAAACCAGCACTCCAAATGGGGTTTTGTCCTTACACCTGTACCTCCATTTTCTTTAAATACATGAATGTGACCAAGTGAGGGAGGATTTATGATACATCTCCAAAGTGAGAGTTACAAACAGAACACTTCTATGAGTTCTAAAAAAGCAGCAGGGGATGTTATTCCTGGAAAATCAAGTTATAAAATAAAATAAACAGAAATCTATGTCATGTTAAACTATTGTATTTATATTGAGGGCTTTCCAATGTACATTAAAAAAAGTTTGAACATTAATTTTAATGGAAAATGAGTGAGTTATTCTCATTGAACCATGATCTGTGAGAATTAAAGAACACCAATGGACTAAATCTTGATTTAAATGGTTATTAATGGAGTTAAAAATTAGATTTTCAAAAATCTGATTGGGATTTTTTGGGGTTCTGACACTTTTGGATAATTGAATATGCCCCGGGTCAAATTGACCCAGGAACATTATTGCTTTTCCATAGAAACGAACACGACAGGAGGGTTAAATAATTCCATATATGTTCTTTCATAGCTTTAATGTCTTCAGTATTAATCTACAGTGTTTACAATAATTAAAATAAATACAAACCCTTGAATGAGAAGGTGTGTCCAAACTTTTGACTGGTAGTGTATATAAATTATATATCTATATTATATAGAAGTATTATTCTGCACTGATATCTGATCCACATCACAGATTTAACTCTATAAATCTTCTGACCATCGACTAATCAATTCATCATTTAGGCCACAGAACCATAAATCTATGTGATGCACGCAGAGGACGGCAGCCTTAATGAAATTGTGTCAATGACTCCTGTCACCCCCCCAACACACACACACACACACACACACGGGTTCACACACGTACACACTCAATCTCCTGCTCAGGGTTTTTCATTAGTCACTGTGGACTCTGACAGCGGTGGTAACAGTCCGTGGAGCCAAACGAAGCTGTTGCTACAGAAACAATCCACAGTGTTTCTTTTCTAAGAAACCAATTCCAGCTGCTTACACAACACAGACGCCGCCACGTCAAGAAGACAGAGGAGATTATGTTACACAGGGATTTAAAGCTGTCGGTCACGGGGAGGCTATGCTATGAGGTCACGCCTGACAGAAGAACTGAGAAAGTGGCGTGGATGGAAATGTGTTAACCAGCTGTAAATCACACATTTCTGACATTTTCTAAAAACACATTTAACGTCACTCTCAGACCCGTGAAGAAAAAAAAAAAAAACCTTCCTCTTCTCGCTTCAAAGTCACAAGAACATCTCCGCACAAGTGTGAAGCTGTGTCACATCAGATGGAGCTAAATACAGCTTTACTCTGCAGTTTACCACCTGTGAGAGTTACAGGATGGAGATGAATTATTCAACACTCAACTATTCTTGTATTCAGATCTCAGAGGGAGAAGTGTGAAACACAGCAGAGGGGTGTGACACTGAGCTGGATGACAAATAGACAACGAGGAGGGATCGAGACCTGAATGAGAGGAGGGGAAAGTGGTGAAGTGAAAACATGAACCGATCCAAGGAGAAGTTATAAGTTCTATCTAATCAGCTTATTACTGTAAAGGACGCAGACAGCCTCTGTGTCTGAAAAGTGAAGCCAACGTGAAGATGCTTTAATTCTCTATTCATTTTAGCGGCCAGCAGGGGGCGACTGCTGTCCGATTGTATTGGAGTAAAAGTCAGTTGGTTGTGGGCTCTCGATTGAGTCGGCAAGGCCTATGATGCGGACATTGTTGCTGCTTTAGCTTTTAACTTCTCATTGCTAACGGTTAGCTCTGCACACGTTTCTTCACAGTTGTTTACACCGGGTTAATTTTGGCTTCCAGCTCTGAGAAGGAAGTCTTGAATTCTTGCCTTGCAAGGTCCGACTTGAGGCTTTCTTGCAGGTTGGTTAGCACAGCCATGCTAACGTCGCTAGCAACTATATCGCTAGTTGGTATCGAGTCTTTTTTGCTTTGTTTAGCGTGCCTGTTTGCCGTTTCCAATTATGTTGCTATGACTTTGGCAGCAATAGGTAGATATATGAGGAAAATTGGGCTTGAAAGAAAATGTTTTGAAAGTACACTACCAGTCACAAATTTGGAAACACCTTCTCATTCAAGGGTTTGTATTTATTTTAATTATTGTAAACACTGTAGATTAATACTGAAGACATCAAAACTATAAAAGAACATATATGGAATTATTTAATTTACAAAAAAAATATCAAACAAAGCAGAATCTGTTTTATATTTTAGATTCTGTAAAGTAGCCCCCTTTTTCCTTCATGACAGCTTTGCACACTCTTGGTATTCTCTCAGTCTGCTTCATGAAGTGGTCTCCTGGAATGGTTTCTAATTAACATGAGCCTTGTCAAGAGTTCATTTGTAGAATGACTTGCCTTCTTAATGTGTTTGAGACCATCAGTTGTGTTGTTCAGAGGTAGGGTTAGCACACAATGGATAGCCCTATTTGACGACTGTTGTAATCCAGATTATGGCAAAACCAGATTATTTCATAGTTTTGATGTCTTCAGTATTAATCTACAATGTTGAAAATAATTAAAGTAAATAAAAAGCATTGAATGAGAAGGTGTGTCCAAACTTTTGACTGGTAGTGTATGGGAGACTTCTCCTGGTCCGCCATCTTGGATTCTCGTCAGATTGTGTTGAAGTAAAAAGTAGCCAAACTCTGATGTCATTTATTACCTCAATGCAAAGGCGTAGGTTTGACTTTGACATTGGTGGAGCTGAGAAAGAGTTCTGTGTAATGCACATCTTTGTTAAGTACATGACGTTTGTTGAAATAGCTTCTAATGTCCATCTTTCTTTTCTTGCCTGAAGACAACCTCAGACATGAGTGCACCGTTCAACACTGGTGAAACCTGTATGCTAAACAGCCTACAGGGAGTTAAGCCTATCAAAAAACAGACCGGTCTCAAAGGGAGGTGGTCCAAAGTGGGATAGGATTTAAGCCTTTGGTGTGCCGCATGAAGTGCATTTTTTTCCCCTTCAACCTTAATATTGGTGAGGACATTTCAGCCATTGTTTTAGATTGGTAGGGACACATCCATACGGTGCATCCACAATTCTACGCAATTGCCTCTATGTGATCACAATCAGTGACACACATGTAGATGAGACCTATTAATAGTGATAGTGCAGAATGACATCAGCAGAAACCTTGAGACGTCACACCTCAATCGATGCATTGACAGGAGAGACGTACTGAGGAACCCTTCCCTCTCTCTGGGATCACCTGCTAGCATGTTTATTCAACATGAGGTCTGCAAAGCTCTCTGAGTTTGTCTAGCGCATTGATCCAGGATGGTGGACTTATACCTGGGCAGCCCACTAAGGCAGCCTCTATGTGTCAGAAACACTGTGTTCTAAGCTAGCAGTGCATAATATGGACATATTCTTTGCAGGAAAACAAGATCCTGATGCACGTTTGAGAACCAGTTTAAAAACAGAGGGAGGTCTCTGACGGAACAAAACTGAACTATCAAATAAAATGTGTCCAAACAGGGTATAAAAGCCTGTCTCTAATAAAAGCCTGCCTCTAATAAAAGCCTGTTTCTAATAAAAGCCTGTCTCTAATAAAAGCCTGTTTTAAATGGACTCACACTCTCCAGCCAGGGAATTTAGAGTGATCAATATGAGAATGTATGGAGGAACATATACAGCAAAGTAAGGTCTTCTCGCTGGCATGGTCGTCTTATTGATTTTGCAGTTTGTGTGTGACAGATGCAGAGTGTCTGCTCTGCTGTCCTGGCAGCGGATGGTGGGAGTGCTGCAGTCGCTGCTGCGTGGGGTGCATGTCAACACACACACACAGCCTCTCTCATACACACACACACACACACACACACACACACACACGCGCACACAAGAGACCGAGAGAAAAAGGGGGTGGCTCTGTCTCATCTAAATATAGGCCTCAGCAGCAGCAGCAGCAGCAGAGCCTTAAATATTTCATCGCCTCCTCTCCTGAAATGAAGACGGGGGGAGTCGGGGGAGAAAAAGGGGGTAGATTTGGAGAGAGGCAGAGAGAGATGAGGAAGAGGAGGGGGGGGGGGGGGGGGGGGGGGGGGGGGGCACAAGGGGTTCAAATGAGACTGAGAACGGCACAAAAGGGATATAGTCAAAAATAGGAAGCGGAGAAAAGCATGAAAGAGGAAGAGGGGAAGAGGAAGGATGGATGGAGAGAGGGAGGGGGAGGCTGAAGGCATGGGAATCTAATCCCTCCTCCTTTTTTATGCAAAATAAGAATGAGGTATTTCTGAATTTCTCTAGACAACTGGTGCGTCATGGCTGATAAGAGGGTTATCTTCTCCTGTGTGCATTTTTAAATCTCTGAATCACTTCAGTTTGGAGCAACTTGGTGTGGTATTGATACATTTCAGCTTTAAGAATAATCTGAAACACGCCAGCTTTGACATTATCTTAGAATAAAAAACCTCTTCAGTTCTCAGTGAAATCAGAATTCATAACAACATGGAGAAAAAAAGGAGATTAATGCCAAGCAGATTTGGAAACTGTCAAAAACAAATCGCTCCTCATACAAACTCAAGGGTTCAGACACAGCTCTGACAGGGAGAGGGTTTATTCCCAGAGGTGCTGTCGTTCTGCTTCGGCCTCGCTGTCACTTTGAGGAGGATAGAGAGTTGCTTTGTTGCTGCTGTAAGCTGCCCTTCTCCCTGCTCCCTGCTTTTGTGAGCATTGTGCAGTGTGCAGCATGTTGAAGGAGAGATAAAGGTTAAAGCTACATCTACAGGGAGCTGCAGCAGGGGGGGGACAATGCATGCAGGAGATTATACAATACAGATACACAAACACGAGCACAGCCGCATGCAGGCTGCCTTTTTTGCTGCTTTGTGTTGTGTGAAAGTGTGTAGAAGAATGAGTCTCTGAATCATCCTTCAGTTTCATTTGTTTCACCTGGGAGACAAATCATCCTAAGAGGTCTCCTCCTCCTTAAAACGACAGGATCCTGTGATTTAAACCGTTGATAAAACCGATCAACCTGTTTCAAGGTACAAATCTGTGTTTTCAAGGGGCTGTTGGGCTCATAACTGAGAGGCATGCTGCTACAGGGTTCTTTGTTGGCGCCTGAGATTGTTTTTCTACCTTCAAATTGGTTGATACCAAAACTAGGGGTGTCCCAATCAGCTTTTTCGGACCCCGAACCTGCTCAGATTTTTTAAAAATGAATATTTGCCGATACTGAGTCCTGATCTGATACTTGAATTGCCTGGATAATAGCTGCATAAGAGGGAAGAGAGTTGACTTGAACACTGTTTCTTTTTCCTTAACCAAAAATAAGTAATGAAAAAAACAAGTAAAATATGTCTTATATTTATTCCATTCAACTTTATCCAGCTAGCATTGTTTTAAAACTCACAAGCTCTGCTTTATGAGACCCTTGAAACTGGTGTGAATGCATTACAGCACCAAAGTGTGGGTCAGGACCCCCAGGTGGGATCGGGAGACACAATTGGGGGGTCGTGAGATGTCTTCCAGAATGTTTTTTATAAAATAGTACATTTTACACATCATAGTAAAACATATCGTCAAAAATAGAAGCTAAACTTGAAATAAAACCTTGAAAATAGAAAATGTAATGAGGTTTCTGTCTTTCTTTGAGTCACATGACTCCTTAGTTTATGGTAAGTGAACAGTTAATTATCAAAAGCATCAGTAGCAGCAGGTTAATTCATAAAGGCACAGGAAACACAGACACATGCTCATACAGGTAGGGTCATTTTCTGCAGACCAGCTAAATGAAGCCACATTAAATCACTTTGAGGGACAGTGGGGGTCGCAAGTCTGTGGTATCTATATTTTGGGGGTCACAGGCTGAAAAGTTTGGGAGTCTCTGCATCAAAGCATGCTTAAAACTGAGGCTGCTGGGGCGCTGGTGGCCTAGCGGTCTAAGCGCCCCACGTATAGAGGCTACTGTGCTCGTCGCATAGATCGCCGGTTCAACTCCCGGCTGGTCGACCATTCGCTGCATGTCCTCCCCCGCTCTCTACTCCCCACATATCCTGCTGAATATCTCTCTTCAGCTGTCCTATCATTAAAGGCAAAAGTGCCCAAAAACATAACTTTAAAGAAATCTGAGGCTGTTCTGAATGCAACTCTCATGAGAGACAGTGCGTGATTCACGACGGCAGCATCTGACTATGAGATGTAAATAATGGGAGTTAGCGCGTGATCGAAACACGGCGTTGAATGCTGTTAGCTACGGAGCGGCATGCCGGTATAGAGAACAGCAGCTGCCTCTAGCCATGAGGTTGCTAATGCTAATGTAACAGACTATCCTGTGTTTGGTTCATGTTTTCGCCTTTTTGATCCATATGTCCCTGGAGAGTTACCATAGGTTGCGTATAGCAGATGTTTGTTCTGTAATGCATCTGGTGGTGAACATGTGAGTTCTACAATAACATTTAAATCATGGCTTGAGTTTTACACAGTCAAGCAAACTCAGAACACTCAATCTTACTTGCGTGTTAGCCTTCAGCTGCATATTGTGTTCAGTGACAGCAGACGTAAATGATCGGATTAGACGATCGGCTCCAATGCTGATCAGCGATCAATTAAAAAACGTCCAGATCTGATAGTTGAGATCGGGATCAGGACATCCCTAACCAAGGCACATAATATTCACAAGTCTCCTCCTCAAACAAACACAAACAAACTAATAACAACACTGACTGAAAAACTGACGACTCCCCTAAAATGAAGCCAAAACATTGAGAGCTCCCTCTACTGACTGGCTGCAGTCTAGGTCACAAAGCCGGCCTCCTCCATGTCTTTATATCAAGATCCATCCTTGCAGACGCCGTCATCTCCCCCTGCTGGTTTTGCACCTTACGGGTCTGCTCCACATGCATATGCAAGCCAAGAAGTGACAATGATGAAGTAGTCTCTATTGGATCGTTGGGTCTATCATCCACTTTAATACAATACTGTAATGCTTTCAGGCAGACAAAGACAAGTTAAAGCACACAAAAACCCCTGCATGCATATTCGCGCATGCTGCTGTGGCCTTTGTTCTGTCAGTGTTTTCCTGTGATGGATGAGCTCCAATGCAAAGCACACGGAGGGTCATTACACGAGGCCCAGCGGAGGCCTTTTCACAGCCCGACACCTGCAGAGAAATGAGCCTCACAAAAGAACAAGATACCATCACAGCATGGCAATGATGGAGCAGAGGCACACCTCCCATACACACACCAAGCCACACACACCGAGTCGAGCAGACTCAGACACACATGCTCCCAAATCTCCTCTTTTGCTCTTTTGTACAATCAGTGGAGGCAAACGTGAACAAACAGATCAATAAATATGAGGCGGTGTTGTCACAGCAGTCGGTTCAGTAATCGGTGAAATGGGTGATGTCAGTCGTAACAGAAATCAAGATTTATCCAAACAGCAGCAGAGCGATCAAACAATTAATGCATTAAGATTTGATGCACTCAGTTTTTCACTAATTGATCTGATCTTCTAAATTGTTTTGGCAGAGAAATACCACGACTCAATCAGCGCGCTCGATTCATTACCAGATAAACTGTTCAATATGTAATAGTTTGTGTTCCCAGTTTGATGCAGAATATTTTAAACTGCTCTTTATGTTAACAACTATGGGCTGGATCACAACAACATTGTGTGCATGGTCCCAACAGATAGAGTCCAAATGACTTCAAATGATCCCTGGTATTTGCAATTTGTAGTAAGTAGTAAATGAAATATAGTGCAGTTGTTGGAGCTATTTTACATTGTTTCATATATTTAATTATTTTGACTTTGATCAATCAATTTAGTGTTATTTCATTTAAGGTAATTATAGGATTAAGTTTGATGGCTTAGGTGTCATTAATATATTTAATTACTCACTTTTATAGGTTGATAGTTTTGCACAGGGTGACGTGTATAGAGATGGGCAGGTAAGATGGGAGGGGTGGACACCAGGGAGATTTGAAAGCACAAAGATGCTACCTATTGTTTGAAATAAGCCATTTTTTGTTGTTCAATGAACCACCAAAGAAAATGCATACTTGGCTGGACATTGGCAATCTTTGGACCCCCGTGTATGATCCACTCTCCGTGCCATGTGGCCGGTTTTGACTTGAGTTTTGTTTTTGTAAAGTCAAATAGCCACTACAGCAATAAATAAACAAATGTTTAAAAGTACATATTGGCTCTACCTCATAATTTTGGCTACCTGCTCTTCTTTAGTCCCGTTCAAACTACTACTACTACTACTACTACTACTACTACTACTACTACTACTCACGGTCATATTACAAACCCATATTTATTTTTATTTATTGCTTAATCTGTCATTACCAACCATAATCACACCGTGTCAACCTGTCACTACTGAATCATTTTTAATACTGCCTGTAATTACTGCTATTTAATCTATATTCCATTTGTAACATTGTATATATCTAAATTGTATTATATCTTTATTTATCTATTTTTATTTTTTACTTATTTTATTTTATTTTACTTATTGAAACTTCTTTCTTGATTGTACTTATGTCTGGGTTGCTGTAACAACTGAATTTCCCCCCCGGGGGATCAATAAAGTAATATCTTATCTTATCTTAAACTCATGAATCCAGACAAAATCAAAGACGGGCCGACTCAGCACCGGTTCTTCTGAGTGACCCTGATAGCTTGAGCTTCATCCACAGCTCAAATGTAGTGAAAGTATGATCAGTAAGCTCAGTCCTCTGTCCAGGAGATCAAATGTGTGAATGCTGGGTAAAGAACAAGTGGCAACCTCTGGTCTTGAAATATGAAGTTCATGCTGAAGTGCTAAAACTGCAGTTCATGGAGCGTCCACTAGAGGCTGGCTGCAGAAACACAGGAAACCACATACACACCCATTCAAAAAGACGATCTTTACAGCAGAAATAAACATGTTTACAGCCTGGATCAAAAACATGTTTAGGTCTGAAGAGCTCATTTCTCCATACGGGGGTGGACATTTTTCATAACTTATTATTTTCGAAGATATAAAACTTATGATTTTTGCCCAAATAAGGGCATGGCTGACTTGTTTGACAGACAAGGACCCTGTAGCTGTTGGCCAAAAGGCTAAAGGTCTGCCTCTTTACCTCACACTAGCTCAGACCAAGTTTGGTAGTGTTCAGCATTTCCAATATGGCACCCAACAGTGATTCACCCAATCTTCCTCATTTACATCAACATACTGTAGTCTGAAAACCCAGAGGCCACCGTAAAGAGACTGCATCTAAAGATCTGCACTGCCTTAGGTATGCAAATAATGTGGCTGCTGTTAGTTACAAACACAATCCACATCTGCAGTGTGCATGCCAGTGCCTGATCCACATTGTTTCCACCCACAAAGGCCCAAACAGAGTCAAAAGGTCTGAATCAAATCAATTAGGACCCACAGGGTGAAGCAGTAAATCAAACAGGAATGAGGGGGAGATGGTTGCAGCGAGGATATCTAATTATTTTTAGGAGCACAGCTGGACTTAATGACAAATCCAATAGGATGAAGCAGATCAAGTGCACTGGGTTTATTTAGGGATACAAGTTCAGCTGGTACAACTGGTACTCTTTTTTTTAAATGCAATTAAAGAAAGTAGAAAAAAAAAGAAGGAAGCTGAGCAAACAAAGTGATCTCAATCAGCCTGACACGACCCTGAAGGACTGACGCAGGACTTCAGATAGTTTCCAATGAATCCACCAGGCCTGGAGATTTAAAAAGCCTCACTGTGTTTAACTTTATACTTGCATGAATCATTCATGTCTGCACAGCTCTTTCCATACATGCACCAAATAAGAAATTTTGCTTATTGTTCCTCACTGCAGGAGATTTCACCTGGAGAGGCCGTGATAGTTACTGTGCAATGTTTACAAGATACCCAAGATGGTGAATGAAGTGGTGTTTGATGCTATTGTGTCTGTTTTAGCTCTTTTATCAACGCCATTTATTCACAGCATCAACAAAGAGTGAAAAAGAACATGCTAGAGTACAAAGTAGCTTCATACGTGCATGGAATTTGCACCATTCACATGATATCATTAGCTCCTGCAGGAAGTTCCAACTGGGGGTGAAAAGTCTGGGTTAAAATGTGATCGTTTAAGTCCAAACATTCTGGTAAACATTCAGGAATTTGAATGCATGTGTGAAAACAGCTCCTGCATGTGCAGCCTGGGTGACAGTCATCCTCTCTTGGGGCTCATACACAGGAGGAATGAGAGAGAATGAATGAAATCCCTTTTTATTCACAAACTTCCTGCAGGAGATCCTTCTTCAAAATACTTTCTGGGTGGCCGATCGAACTCTTGAGGTTCCTGCAGATCTGCAGCTACATAACGGAACTCCACTGTCTAACACGGACTGAACATTCGGATAAAACACAGCTAATATCTTCTGACAGCATCTTCCTTTCTTACATAACAGAGTAACCTTTTACTTGAACTGGAGGTATTTTTAAACGTCTATGTAAAACATGTAAAAAAGGTGATCTGAGCACAACTTTAGGTCAGTTTGATGTTCCAGGAAGTGTGTGGGTGTTTGATTTTACTGATGAGTAAGCGGGGAAGACAAGCAGACCTGCTGCTGAGAGAGTAACCCGGTGTGAACTGAACACAGCTCTGGAGGAAGACTGAAAATGTGCCTCTTATGCACGTTTCAGCATCCCTGAAAGTCCACAACAAATACAGGATCTTCTAAGTGAGCAACACTTAAGAAGAATGAGCGAGTGTTGAATTCTGCAGGTTGTTATTTTCATGCTGATTCGGTTTTTTTACTTTGTGGGAGGAAATATGAAAAGAGCAGTCCTGTAATGATCCTGAGGTATGAGAGGAAGTGATTCAGAGATTTCATTTAAAATGCATCGTTCCTTTTTTTCTCCTCTCGGTGAGGTAAGGAAGAAAACTAATGGCCGCCTTCACAGAGTCTGCCCTGAAGAGAGCTTTAACCCAGATTCAATGAACTTAATGGTTCCAGTTAGGACGGGTGTAACTGTGCACTTCATCTTGCGCCTTCATCCACCTGCCACAGGTCACATCTGTGGATACAACACAGCTGGACGTGTGCTGTGGAGTTAAACCTGGGGATGGTAGCCAGGGAAAACTAGCATGAATTTGAATGTAGCATTTCCTCAGGACTCAAATATTTTAACAAAGGAAAAAATTGAAGCAGAAATATAGACGTATTGTAGACTTACTTCTGCAGCAGCAAACATGAATATGCATGAATCTGATGTTGTCTTTGGACACTGGCTTTGTTCCTCATTTACAACATTTACTTCTTCTATTTTGTGCACCAGTGAGATTATCATTCTGTATCCAATGCTCCTTTGCATTTAAACCCCACACACTCTACTCTATGATGTTAATCTTACATATATCACTCACCACTATCATCTCTCTCTCTCTCTTCATCTCCATCTATCCCTCTCTCCAACACAGTAGGTCTCAGCAGATGTGTGTCTAACATGAGTCTGGTCCTGCTGGAGGTTTCTGCCTGTTAAAGGAAGTTTGTCCTTGCTGCAGTAACTTGATAAGCTGGATCAGGCTTGGACCAGCTCTTAGCTATGCTGCTATACGCTTAGACTGACACACTGGGATCCTGTCTTTCTCTCTATCTCCTCTGTCTGCCTTTCACTTACTTTAACTCTCCCTGTCCCATTAAAGTTCCTAACCACAGACCTTTCTGGAGTCCCTGAGCTCCCTTGTCTCGTAGGTTCCTCTGGATCTCTGCTGCTGTGGACGTGCCAGACTCCAGCTGCTACAACTACTACTATCCGTCTCTCCATTATCATCTCTCTCTCTCTTCATCTCCCTCTATCCCTCTCTCCAACACGGTCTCAGCAGATGTGTGTCAAACATGAGTCTGGTCCTGCTGGAGGTTTCTGCCTGTTAAAGGAAGTTTGTCCTCTCTGCTGTAACTTTCTAAATGCTGCAAAGTGCTCTGCTCATGGTGGATTAAGATGAGATCAGACTGAGTCCTGTCTGTGAGATGGGACTGGATCTTATCCTGTCCCATTAAAGTTACTAACCATAGACCTTTCTTGAGTCCCTGAGCTCCCTTGTCTCGTAGGTTCCTCTGGATCTCTGCCGTAGACGGCCTGCTGCTGTGGACGTGCCAGACTCCAGCTGCTACAACTACTACTATCCGTCTCTCCATTATCATCTCTCTCTCTCTTCATCTCCCTCTATCCCTCTCTCCAACACGGTCTCAGCAGATGTGTGTCTAACATGAGTCTGGTCCTGCTGGAGGTTTCTGCCTGTTAAAGGAACTTTGTCCTTGCCACTGTAACTTGCTAAATGCTGCAAAGTGCTCTGCTCATGGTGGATTAAGATGAGATCAGACTGAGTCCTGTCTGTAAGATGGGACTGGATCTTATCCTGTTTTGATGTTGGGTCTTTGTTAATGATAGAACATAGAGTACGGTCTAGACCGGCTCTGTTTGGAAAGAGTCTGAGGATTTAAAGCCATGCATTTATTGAGACCTAATGAGCAAAGTTTTGACGTAACTCCGCTTTGCAACAAGTTTAGTTTGCACGTCAGAAACATAACTCTTTTCATTTAAGGCTACATCATGTCCTCTAATACTCCTGAAAACAGAGCAATATGAAGGACAAAGGTTTCAGTGAGGACAGCACATTGAAAGTGTTTCTTTCAGAGCAGTAAACAGACAGAGAAATGAGCTGTCCTCGAGCTTCACCTTGTCGTAAGCCAGGTAACCAGCAGACCCTTTGTCCTGTTTACGGAGCACTTACAGGACGCTTCAACAGATTGAAATACAGAGGACTGCAACACAGTAATTCAGCCTCTACATGCACTTGTTCCCCACTTGTTCCCTCCACCTCTTACCTCTTGAAGTGGCTGAGCAGGGTCCCGACCAGCTCCCCGATGCGGCTCTCATTGGTGGGCACCATGCCCTGCAGGCACACCACCAGGTCCCGGCTGTCCTTGGTGTGGAACACGACCAGCTGGTCCTTCCCGGGGGACACGCTCACTCCAGTCACCTGAGACAGAGAGAGACAGAGAGAGGATGCACAATTAAACACAGATAACATGTACACACATGGAGCACGCACTGAAACACCAACATGTGAGGAGGCAGGAGTGTGTGTGTGTGGAGGAACAAAAGCATCTGTGGATAAACACACACAGAACATGAACACACAGATAAACATGGTTATCTGGAAATTTGATCTGACGCTCCCCAGAAGGACGTGAATCCACCAGAGATGCTGATCCAGACTACGACTCATCACATTTCACTTCCACAGGAGGGACCAGGAGCAGATCTGAGCCGGGTGTTTTCATCAGACTCAATTTGGACTCAGAAATGAAAAGAGTTCATAATAAAAATGTTGGTAAAGAGCCAAAGGGAATTCTTCTTTCCGTTCCAAAGGAAAGAGCATATTTGATGAACAGGCTTCAAAAGTGGAGGAAACAGGAGGGAGCACATGAGGACAGACAGGAAGTGAGAGAAGCAGAGAGTGTGGAGCAGACATGCTGCAGAGGGTCCTCAAACAAGGGACACTGTGACGAGGACTACAGCCTCTGTACATGGGGTGCATACTTTAACTGCTAGGACACCGCCGCCCCAAAACACAGTATTCTTAATAAAACAATGAAATCATGTTTTTGCACCACAACTCAACTTTAGGGATGAGACAAATCAGCTCCAGAGACGAGACAATACATGATTCACGACCAGGTGATATTTTAACAATACTTTTAAGATAACTTTTATTTAAATTAAAGTCACAAAATGCAACTTAATGCAGATTTAATTGGAGCACGTAAAAGGGAGCACATAACGCCCATTTTAGCCTCCCTCCACTGGTTGCCTGTGCATTTTAGAGTCCATTTTAAGATTATTTTATTTGTTTTTAAATCTTTATATGGTCTCGCCCCGCCCTACCTCTCTGAGCTGATCCATCTCTATGCCCCTGCTCGGTGCCTCAGGTCAGCTGATCAGCTGCTCCTGGAGGTACCGAGGTCCAAGCGGAAGCTCAGGGGGGATAGGGCTTTTTCTGTCGCTGCTCCCAAACTGTGGAACGATCTTCCTTTAGCCGTCAGACAAGCCCCCTCACTGTCCACTTTTAAAAGTCGTCTTAAAACCCATTTTTATTCCCTGGCTTTCGACTCAGCATGAGACCCTGCTCTTGTTTCAGTGCCTTTTTATTTTTATTTTTATTTTTATTTTTTAACTTTATTTTATCTTATTGTTCTTATTGATTTTATGATTTTATTGTTTGTTTTTATCCATTATGTTTCTGTACAGCACTTTGTGTCCGACTGCTGTTGTTCTTAAAGTGCTTTATAAATAAAGTTGAGTTGAGTTGAGTTGAGTTGAGATCCATTTCAAAATGTTTTAAGTAGTCATCCTCTTGTAATGAATGTGACTTCAGTTCTACTTTTTTTGACTGAGTATGAGTTACCAAATTCAGTAAAAGACACACTGATCATGTGATTAGACTCCTTTTATTTTTGTAGCATTTTTATTTAAATATTTGTCATTTATTGTATTTAATCATTTTATTTATTTACCAATGTTTTATTCATTTATCAACGTATTTTTCATTAATTATGTTTTTTTTTAATGTTTATCTAAATATTTTCATTGTATTTATTTATTCATTCGTTTATTTTTATTTACATATTTTTCATTTTACTTATTTATTCATTTTTATTAAAATATTTGCCATTTATCTTTTATTTTCATTTATATATTTTTAATTTTCTTATTTATGTATTCTTTATAATTTATTTATTATTATTGTTATTATTTTAAATCTATATTTTTCCCGTTCTGACCTTTATCTATCACTTTTCTGTCTTGTTTTATAACCTTATTAGGTGTGAGGTGGTTCGGGGGGTGATGGGGATTTACATGTACTTGTTCAAACATTCAAAAAAATGATAAAGTTCCAAAGAAAAAGGCAAAAATATCTAAGCACTGTGAAAGGTTTCACCACAAACTCCATGAGTTGACTTCTCTCCTGTAGGATTTCTCATGAGTCTCTTCAGACCTTTAACTGCACGTACATGAACTCTGCATGAGCTTCTAACTTCAAATGGAAGCAGAGTTTGACCTTCGAACTGAACTCATCTACACAAACTCAACAGAAAAATAACACCAGTGAAAATAAGGCTTAGTTTGGGTGGTGAGTGGGAGGGCACTGGGGGCTGATGGGGGCATTTTTGTGGCTGCATATTTATACCCTCGTCTGTATTCAGCCCTGTTAAAAGCAAAATCAACATGAAGAGTGTTCAGAAGAAGAAATGAGGGTGAGTGAATTTACTGTAAGTGGTTATTTAGTTATGAAGCTGGAGAACAAAGCAGAATAAATGAATATACAGACTAACTTAACTACATTATTAAAAGATGATATAAAGTGGTATAAATAGGCTCTGCTGTGTTGTTCACAATTAACATGATGCATTACATGATGCTAAACATCCTCTCGGTGCTACATTAAGATTTGAACTGGAAATCTAAAGGGTAGCATTTTGTGCTCAGACCGTTTCACATCCAAACAACTGTAAAGATTGAGTCAGAGCAAAAACACAAAGCTGAAAACAGAGGACCAGAAGTCCAGTGTCTGTTGTCTGTTGTGGTTTTGGAGGCTTAAATTAGCACCTGCAGTAAAGATTTATTGATCAGCATCCCAAAGGTTCGATCGACTTTTTCCACCCGGCCCCCCGAAGGACGGACCGATGCTAGTTTCTGCGGTTGGCTTGTTTTTGCTGTCCAGGTCTCCTATGAGCACACGCAACAGGAGGAAACCGATATCTTTACCTTTAAACACATCTGAGGAGGAGAAGGAGCTCATTAGAGTCCACATTGCAGTCTATTTTATCCTCCTTTAAACCGTTACCTCTCCTCCTTTAAGCCGATCTCTCCTCTGTCTCTTCTATCGTCTCCTCTCTTCGGTTTTAAGCCGTTTATTTCTCTCTTAATTTGTCTTTCAGGCGGCGTTTGTTGAGGAAACAGCCACAGGGCAGCCAGTCAGGTGCATTAATATCCTCTCACCAGACTGCAACGCTGAGACTAATTCACCATCAGGGGAGGACAGGTTGTTACCGGCGGCTAAACAACAAGCTAACGCCGACATGTTGCCTGCGACTTCCCAAACAAACACTTCACGTAATCACCATGAATTAAAGCCTCAAGCCGCGCCTCTCTGTCGGGCAATCCACCCGCAGTTAATTAGGAGGAGCCGATTACATTTACATTTATATTAAAGGCTTAATTGATTGGAACGACAGTCAGTGTTCTAATGAGCGGCGTAATGATACGTTCTCATTCGTTTCCTTGTCTAATTTTTCGTCTTGATTCACCAAATTAGTTTTTGGAA